>NC_084738.1:50990421-51015421 GCF_033978785.1 Entelurus aequoreus | reverse complement strand
GGTAATCGACTGCTTCAGGGCAATCTGGAACTTGCTGTTGTGTATCGCTGTGCAGATGGAATCCACCAAATCATTTTAAACTTGGTTGTGGCAACAGCGATCCCCTCTCCTGGAGCCCCCAGCTCATTATGTTCCTCCAAGGAGCCCCTCCTCTGGCACAGATTGCACTCCGGAGTGTCTGCTAGGCCCCAGGTGTGTAGGTTGACCGGGCTTGGGAGAAAATCGTACACAGATTGAATGAGTTTCAGCAGTCCAGATCTCCGCCCAGGTTACGCATGCTCCCACCTTGTCCACGTCCCTTGCTTGGACATGCCGACCATCTTGCTGCGACGTTCTTCTTCCACCTCTGCACGGATCTCGTGTTGGACCAGTTGGCGCTTCTCCTTGCCGCGGGCCCTGTGGTATTGACGCTTAGAAAAGCTACCAAGGCCTGCCCTTCCTATTGCCACAACACCCACCAGTCTTGTGCTCTGCTTACGGCTTCTGTGCCTGCCACTGTCTCCCTGCCGAGGCACTCTAGACATCTGCGGAGTCCCTGTACATTTTTGCCTCTCTGGCACGGGTGATTTTAAGTTGCTCTGAGAGGCCACTGAGACTGGTGCAGCTTTGAGGATTGGCCATATAGGGCAATGCTGCTCAAGGATTGAGGGAGCCCAAGCCAGTTGATGGTCCTCTCTAGTACCTCTACCATTGTCAATGGTACCTCATAGATTAACAGGGGCCAGGGTATTCTGAGCAGGACTCCGTACTGCTACATCCAGGCCTTGAACTTCACTTGGAGACCAGATTTGTCAATGGCTCAAAGCCAAGACGACAAGTTGCTCTTAACATGTCTTCCAGTTACCGTTGCAATCTTAGTTACTCCAATTGTAAAGCGATCGGCTACTTTACCTTTTTTCAGGACGAGAGACCTGGTTTTAGCTGGCTTGAAGCTCATCCTTGCCCATGTGACGAGCTGTTTAAGCCCCTGAAGGAGGCACCTGCACCCAGGTACGGATGTGGTCATTACTGTCAAGTCATCCATAAAGGCTCATATGGGGGGCTGTCGGGTCCCAGATCTTGATTTTAGGGCCTCTGCATTCAACGCCTGCCGACATGACAATCATGTTCATGGCCAAAGAGTGCAGTGACACCGAGATTGTACAGCCGGTGATTATGCCCCTCTCTAGGCGGTGCCAGGCAGATGTTACTCGGCTAGAGGAACTCTTGTACTGAACTCATTGTAATAGCCCATGATGAGGTTGCAGATCTTCATAGGAACGTGGGGTCTTGTCAGTGCTGTTTCTACAAGTTTGTGCAGAATCGAACCATAGGTGTTGGTTAGGTCAAGCCAGAGAGTTGCTCTCTCTCTCTCTCCTTTGCTTTTCCTTGCCTCCCGGGCAATTGCGTCACCACTCCTGTATGCTCCAGGCACCCAGGCACTCCAGAAAATCACCCCTTCTAGACAAAGGTGTCTATGTAAGTGTTCTTCAAAAGGAACTCAGTTAGCCTTTGGGACACAATCCTAAAGAAAATCTTGCCCTCAACACTGAGCAGGGAGATTATACGGAACTGCTTGATGTTACTGGAGTTCTCTTCTTTTGGGATACAAACGCATGCAGCATGTCTTCATTGGCTTGCGACTTTCCCTCTCCGCCATATCACCTTCAGTATATTTCATAGACGTTTGCCGTGGGCACTGCTCTTAGACCTTGTAGAGTACACAACTGGAGCCGGGAACCGAACAAGATCTTGCAGCTTTGACAGCTTCTTTTACCTTTGCCAGGGTGGGCTCATCCCTGTTGAATTTGGTCACTGATTCTGGAGTTGTCACCAGTGCCTTGCAAGGGCAAAGCCCCTGATATCTTGCAGTGTCACTGAAGGTGGCACTGAGATAATGGTTGATCTCTTCTACTGGGCAAGCGAGGTAGCCACTTCGCTTTTGGCCCATTATTCTATTAGTGAAGGTGAAGGGGTTGCCAATGAAGGCGCATCGCTTCCGAGTCCTTTCCTTTCCCTTCCTTCGGTGCCATTCAGCCCTCCTCAGTGTGATGAGCTTCTTTCTTACGGTGTTAGTGAGTTCGGACAGACCAGGTCTCTCTTCTTCCTTGGCTGCCTTGAACTGGCGTCTCAAGGATTTCAGTTCCTGCCTCAGTTGGCTTACCTTTACTTCCCACCAATTGAGCTCTGCTGGGTTTATTGGTCCTTGCTTCTGTTCCACCCAAAACTTTCAGCTCCTATGCTCATTATAAGGGAGCACATGGTTTGGAGTAGGGCTGAGCGATATATCGAATATACTCGATATATTGCGGGTTTGTCTCTGTGCGATATAGAAAATGACTATATCGTGATATTCGAGTATACATCCTCACGCAGTTGCTTTTAGCTGCGGGCATTACACTTCAGGCTTTTCTCACCCTTTCTTGTATCTCCTTCTCACAGAGACGTAAAACAAGCACATCTTCTTACATACAGTACATCACATACTGTCGCAACGTCGTATGCTCTCGCGGAGCAGAAGCGACATGGTAAAGTTAGCTGTGATGCTAGCTGTGTGGTAACAAATGAAGGAATAATTAATTCCCAAGAAAAACAGCAGGGAGTCCATCGTCTGGCGGTGGTTTGGCTTCAAGCGGGAAGATGTTTTACAAGTATGCGGCAAAAGCGTTGCTACAAAAAGTAGCAGCACTGCTAATGTGTAGCATCATTTGAAAAGTCACCGGCTAGAGAATGAAGAGTGCTTGAAACTCTCCATGTCAACATCTCCAGCCGGTTTCACACCAACAAAATGCCGAGGCAACCATTTCCAGATCAACACCGTATGAAAAAAAAGTCACCAACAGAAGGAGATAACATACGCAGTAACCTACCACATAGCGGAGGACATACACTATTTAATATTCTATTATGCAGCTAATTTTTATTTGACAGTTATTGAAATATCTTGTGTGACATCATGCACAAAAGTGCACTTTTTATGTTTTAAACTATTGTAGTGGCGTTCTGTACAAAAAGTGCACTTTAATTTAAAGGCCTACTGAAACCCACTACTACCAACCACGCAGTCTGATAGTTTATATATCAATGATGAAATCTTAACATTGCAACACATGCCAATACGGCGGGGTTAACTTATAAAGTGCACTTTTAAAATTCCCGGCGCACTTCCGGTTGAAAAACTCCTTTGGATATGATTTATGCGCGTGACGTCACAAAAGCAACGGAAGTGGTTGGACCCCATCGGACCCGATAGAAAAGCCTCTTGTTTTCTTCGACAAAATTCCACAGTATTCTGGACATCTGTGTTGGTGAATCTTTTGCAATTTGTTTAATGAACAATGGAGACTGCAAAGAAGAACGTTGTAGGTGGGATCGATCGGTGTCTTAGCGGCTAAGTACAATACTGTAATATCTGTGATATTTGCATTAGTGTACTGTGTCTTTAAGGGTTTGGGGAATGCACATGCGCGAGTGAGTTGGCGGAGAACTTGAGTGTGTGTGAGCGTGACTTTTGGCTAACAGCAGCTTGTGTATGTGTGTGCGTTACTTTTTGAACTACAACCAGTTACCGCTTGTTAATAAAGCGATTGAGCAATTTGTTTAATGGACAATGGAGACTGCAAATAAGAAAGTTGTAGGTGCGATTGGTGGAGCGGCGGACTACAGCAACACCAACACCAGGAGGTTGTGTTGTGTTTTGAGCAGGATAACAGACGCACTACGGTGAGTCTAGCTTTGGATTCCAAACATTTGATCGCTTGCCCGTACGTGCGTGTCGATATGTGCATGTGACGTACGTAACTTTGGGGAAATATATGTTTCTTGCCGACTCTGATGGCGGCCGGGGTGTCGTCAAAAGCGTACAACGCCCGCCGCCGCATCTAAGTTAGCTACGCAGCTAGGTTAGCTTCTGTTTTTTTTAGCTTCGCCAAGCGGAATATTATTAATCGTGTATTTACATGTTCATGGTTTAATAGTATTATTGATCTTCTGTCTATCCATCCAGTCAGGTTTTTTTTTAATTTAGTTTCTATCTGCATTTGAGACTGCTATGCTATCGCGTTGGCTACGCAGCTAGGTTAGCTTCTGTATTTTTAGCTTCGCCGAGGGGAATATTATTAATCGTGTATTTACATGTTCATGGTTTAATAGTATTATTGATCTTCTGTCTATGCATCCAGTCAGGTTTTTTTTAAATTTAGTTTCTATCTGCATTTGAGACTGCTATGCTATCGCGTTGGCTACGCAGCTAGGTTAGCTTCTGTTTTTTTAGCTTCGCCAAGCGGAATATTATTAATCATGTATTTACATGTTCATGGTTTAATAGTATTATTGATCTTCTGTCTATCCATCCAGTCAGGTTTTTTTTTTACTTAGTTTCTATCTGCATTTGAGACTGACGCTATTGCGTTGGCTACGCAGCTAGGTTAGCTTGTTTTTTTTGCTTCGCCAAGCGGAATATTATTAATCGTGTATTTACATGTTCATGGTTTAATAGTATTATTGATCTTCTGTCTATCCATCCAGTCAGGTTTTTTTTAAATTTAGTTTCTATCTGCATTTGAGACTGCTGCTATCACGTTGGCTACGTAGCTAGGTTAGCTTCTATTTTTTTTTAGCTTCGCAAAGCTGAATTATTAATCGTGTATTTACATGTTCAGTCACTGTGAATGTCCATTTCGCGTTCTCGACTCTCATTTTCAAGAGGATATAGTATCTGAGATGGTTTAAAATACCAATCTGTGATACACAATAGAAAAAGGAGAGAGTGTGTAATCAAATGAGCCAGCTTGTACCTAAGTTACAGTCAGAGTGAAAAAAGATACGTCCATCACTGCCTCTCAAGTCCTTCACTGTAACGTTCCTCATCTACGAATCTTTCATCCTCGCTCAAATTAATGGGGTAATCGTCACTTTCTCGGTCCGAATCTCTCTCGCTCCATTGTAAACAACGGGGAATTCTGAGCAGCACTACCGCTTGTGACGTCACGCTACTTCCGGTACAGGCAAGGCTTTTTTTTTTATCAGCGAGCAAAAGTCGATTTTCTCTACTAAATCCTTTCAGCAAAAATATGGCAATATCGCGAAATGATCAAGTATGACACATAGAATGGATCTGCTATTCCCGTTTAAATAAAAAAAAATCATTTCAGTAGGCCTTTAATGTTGTTTTGATATGTCATCTTAGTGACATCATGCACAAAAGTGCACTAATAGCTTGTTTTAAAATGTCTCTGACAATCTTGCACTTTCTGTTTTGGAATTTACATGAATGTTTGTGCCACTGCTTAATAACTGTTTAATTAATACAGTTTTGGTAAATTGACTTAGTTGTGATTTCCCTCTCTGCATGAAAGTTTAAAATGAGCATATATTAATGCAGTATGAACAATAATGTTTTAGTGTAGACACATAGAATCATCATACTGGTGTGATGATATGCACCAAGTGTTCATTCAAGGCTAAGGCAAAATATCGAGATATATATTGTGTATCGTGACATGGCCTAAAAATATTGAGATATTAATAAAAGGCTATATCGCCCAGCCCTAGTTTGGAGTTTCTGGTCAGCATCACCTTTCGAAATGAGTTCCAGAGTTCTGTCTAGGTCCTCATCCAGCTTGGTCCGCTTCACCTGACGATGTTCCGATTTCTTGCTTGGTTAGAGGATATGTGTTGCTTGGAGGTTCCGGAGACTTAGAGGAGACTCCGGACCTGGCTCCTCTTCCGTCTGACCAGGTTCTGCAGCCGGCCCAACACAAACTGTTGTATCAGCTGCCGTTCCAAAGCGTTGCTTCACTTGTTCCTCCCAAGCAGGCCATCTTAGTCTGGTGGATCTTCAGACTTCTTGAAATCTTCCAGACCTTTCCACATATACAGACTGCACTCATTATCCGTTGTCTATTTGCTTGGGTCACTACCAGTAATTCCGTCCAGTTGGGATGCTCATCCTCTCGGGCATCCCTGGGAGAGTTTTCCTGTAGGGTTCTTCGTAACAAGATTTGGGTGCCCACTCACAGGAGCCGTAGGTCAGGGAGCTGGCCTTTCCTACCCCAGTTGCTGTCTCTCCGACCTATCCTCTGTCTTTCCAGTCGTCACCACTTTTTTCATGGTTGTCATCCAGTCTTTCCTGGAGGTCACTGGCTAAGCCAGATGTGCTAGAACTCAAATACACCTTACGGTGATACTTGGACATGTCATCAGTGATAAAAAGTCACTCTAAAGTCATACATTTGCCCCATCGCTTAAATTCTAAACAGTTTTTTGCTTAAATATTTCGCATTTTAGAGAGACAAGACACAGACTTCACTAAACAGATCGGCTAAACACACTCATGTGAATGAATGGGGTAGCTATGTTCACAAATATTTTTTCATTCACAAATTCCATGTAAACAGGATGTGACGTAAGGGGCCTTGCCTCTTTAAAATGGCCATGCCTGCATGTACAGGAAGTGATGTCACTAAAACTGCAGCCCCCAATGGTTTACAAGCGCACATGCAAAATGAATGAATGAATGAAACATTCCTTCACCGTGACATGGTCAGCACACATAAACATATTTTGTGCAATGTAAAGGTTCGTAAGCCAAAAAGATCGCAAATAGAGGCGTTCATAAATCGAGGTTTCACTGTATAGACATTTATTTTACTGATTTGATCCATTTGATACTGAAAACCAAAATTAAATAAACTCAATCAATTCAAAGTGATCAGTAACAGTAACTCGGGAGCACTGTTATTTTTTTAACATGCCCCCCTGTCATTGCAACACGCCCAGTGTCCTTGCTTCGCTTGGGAAACAGCTCTGGCATCTGCTTCTTCCTCCTTTTCTCTGTTAGGATTTCTGAAATGTTTTTGTTTGTCTTGTTTTGGTTTTGTTGTATTCAGAAAAGTTGGACTTTGGTTATCACTATTATTCACCTTTTCATAAACCTAATTTGAGGAGGAATTTCTGTAACTTTACATTAAATATTTCAATAGTAAAATGTACTTAATTCAAAAGTGCACATATGGTCTCATTCATCCAGACTGTTTGGTTCGTCTAAGAAAACTTTTCGCCTAGACGAGATTTGACCAATCTAAGTCTGTGAGTGTGAACTGGTGAAGTACTAGGATGAGAGGTGAAACATATTCTAAACCAAAAAGTCCAGTTGCGATCGATGGAATGCCCTTAGAAAATAATTTCTGTGCCTTTTCCAGGATTTTGTCTGCCCTGAAGGTGGAGTAAACCGTAGGTCAGGTCTATTTTACTAGACATACGGACAACAGTCGGCCTGCCAAAGCTTTTCCTTTGGCTCGCAGAACATCACTAGAGTAGGCCTAATGAAACCATTACAACTAGGGTTGATCTTGTATGCGGTACTCCCACCACTTCGCAGGGGGCAACAGTGAAGCATCAGTGGGGGTGAGTAGAAGAAGACTACTCATTCAACCCTGGAAACAAAATCAAAATGAATTGCAAAAATATGACTTTTAACAACAACTGGACAACAAAGTATGAATGTTTTACCCCAAGCAAGTGCTCGATTCATTGTTTTCTGGCTGACTTTTCAAGCAACAAACACACTGATCCAGCCAAGCAGTCCCAATCTAAGAAATCCCAGTGTGTAAGCTACATCACAAAACTTGGCCAAACATTTACAGGTAGATATATATTTTGTATTCGTGGTTGTGTTGTTTTTTGGCTGATATTAACTTTGGGTAGCAAAGTAACTTTGGATAATTCAATTCACTTATCACTGGAACTTCCACTTACTTCTAATATTTAGTAGAATACACTTGTAGTGTTTCTATTCAAGTGTCAGGCCGCAGACATTTTTTCCAGGCTTCATTTCAGAATTGTCTTTTTTTATTTTCATGGCATTAATCTAAAACTGTACCACTCCCCATACACCCTCAGCCAACTTTGAATAAATGAACGTGAACTTTGAAGTGGGGTGGAAACAAACGCAAACCTCACTTATTACTAATATTTTTTTTTTTAACCAAGGTCAAACTGTTTTTGGTAATAAACGTTCTGGAAATGTTGGTGGACAAGGCGTCTATACTGGATTGGCAAAAGATTAAAAAGTGCATTAGCGCTTTTTGTTTACTACCATATCTGATGTTGTATCTCTTTTCCAGGTTGTGCTATCATCCGTCCTCCCAGAGATGGTGGGATAAGGTACAGAGGCCTTACCCAGGAGCAGGTGAGTAATAGTTTCTGCCAGTTTGATTAAAAAAAATAATTGAACACACCCTCAGACATGCTTAAATTGCAGATTTCTATCTGTTCAATGCACTATTTTAATAAACCTTCCTGACCAGGTTAAGTTAGATCATTCTCATGTCCGGTGCTTTTTAACAACAATGGGCCAGCACACTCGGCACACACATCAGTTTTAAATGTTCATTATCTTGATTAGTGAATTTAACGCGTGGAGTGAGGATGCAGTGACAAAGATGGATTGATATCTGAAAAAGGAAAATAAACAAGCAATGTAGATGTGCAGTGGAATCGTTAAAACAAATGTCAGCATCGTTTGTGTTTTTCCGCCTGAAAATTAACATGCACACTGGAAACAGCATCACGATTTAAACACATCAAAGACACTAAGGTTGCATTTACACTAAGATGGCTAGATTATACAGGGTATAACCCTCCTAACCGTATCCCTGTCCACACACACACATCGTTTAAGCTTTGGTTGAAAGCCCCCTACCCCCTCCGTCCGCGGGTGCAACACAACCTAGTACGCATGCGGGGAAAATGGCAGATGCGCATATATTACATCATAGTCACCTGTGACCTGAAATTGTATCCTTCCAGGGATGCAAGCGAGACGTTCATTTCGATTTCTTATCTGTGACTTGTTGTGCGAAGATACCGAAAATGAGGGATTTCTTTGTCTGGACTGATGACAAGGTGGAGTTGTTACTTAAAGTAATACATAATTCCAAAACCTCCATGGCGGCGAAAAATATTGACTGGGAGTCCTCGCCAACGAAGTATGGGGACATTCTGTCGTGATTTCTCGAGTGCTACCCCTCGCCGGTGGAGGCCAGCTCAAGCACCAAATATTTTACCCACCAAAGGAAATAACTAAAGGTATGTTTTTGTAACAAGGTTATTCTGGCTTAATTTAACCACAATATGTTCGAAAAATGTGGAGCACTCTTTTGTTTTCGGGGAGAAGATACAATGTTGATTGTTGAGTCTAGACCCTCCCGGTTTTTTTCCGCCATTAATCGATGTCCATGTCTTCGTTTCAACAGCAAATCTTACAACTAAGCTGAAAAACATACAGTACGTGTTTGATACAGGCAAGCAGTCAACTCTGGGTGCAAAAGTGGACACGGGCGTGTGGTGTTGATCTACTTTGACGAATGTGAGTTGATTTGGGGAGGATGCCCGGCGATTGTTGCTGTGTTCGAGGGTGTCGACACCAACAACCTCGAGAGAGAGAGAGAGAGAGAGAGAGAGAGAGAGAGAGCACCACACGCCTCGAAACTCTCGTCAGGCGAGCCATCGTCGTCCAGCAGCTTGGCTGAAAAGAGATTTATCGTCTGGACATAGTCGTAACCGGCGTCTTAATGATGATCTGGTCGATTACAGAACCCAGAGACTTCGGAAGAAGTTAACCGCCTCGTCCATAGCTCAAGAGGACCTTGAGCTCAAACGGCAGTTCTACCAACGGCAGGAAGAGACGAACACTCGACATACATCGCGGACAATAACAGTCTGCTTTGCCAGTCCAAATGCATTCGCTGTTTTCCGAAGTCTTCCCTCGTCGGCCAAGTAATACAAAGTACACGCCACCTTTTTTATCACATCCACGCGAGCCCGCATTCTTGTTGTCTCCCCTTCGACAAATGGACAAAGTTTTTCGCTAAGTAAAATCACAGCTGATCTAAACATTCGAAAGTTATTTTGCCATTCCTGTGGCACAACACACTCGTTGGCAAACATATCCCACCAGGATGCCGTTCTTCTAGGCCTTGTCGTTCAACATTGAGATGTGTCGTCTGAGATGTGTTGTATCCAAAATAGCTGCAATCGTGCGTTTCCTTCTTTTAAGGTATTCATAGCTGAAATAGGCTCCAGCACCCCCCGCGACCCCGAAGGGAATAAGCGGTAGAAAATGGATGGATGGATGTGTGATTTCTACAAGCGCCTGTACAAGTAGAAGAATGACAAACACAGGCAGGTCTGGATGATTCGCCTCCATCTTTCTGAGTGGAAACCGGTTGCGACCGGTTGTTATGAAGCTGCTTTGGCGCATTGTTTCTGACGTTACTTCCTCGCCAAACTCAGTTTATAAATGATCAATGAGTCCACACCAAGAGCCGGAGATTTAAGAAATAGACAGCGCACTTAAAAAAATTCCCAAGGAGGGTAACCTTAAACGATGGGTTAGTGTGGCTGACACAGGGTTTAGGCAAATAGTTATTCGCTTAAGGAGTTATCCGGCTTAATATAGACAGGGCCTAATAACCTGCTCAATTTGCAAAGTGGACCCTGCTTTTTATGGCAGTACATCTGTGATGGAGCAGCATTTACTGTAAAGCAGAGACATGTCGGACATCTGGAGGATGCGACTTTCGACTCTCCTTGGTAAAATATTTAGATTGTTAGCTAACAAAGGCTATCATTTTAGCCAACTAAACTTTGTCTATATACTTGTGTGTACTGTATGTTTCTAAACTGAACACAACATCAATCACCTTCATCATCACAAAATGATATTTTCTTTTTGAGGACGTCAATAGATTTGGTGTTTTGTGTATTTTTTTATTGCTGCTATTTTCAAGTACCGCTGGCTGCCGCGCGCAGATCGGGGCGGGCCTCAACGTTAACCCACGCCCACATTGAGCCATGACCCTTTTTAGGCGGACAACCGTAATAATTTTTTTTTTAAACTATTGAAAAAAAATTAAAAAAATAATATATATATATATATGTACATATATTTATATACGTATATATATATATATATATATACGTGTATATATATATATATATATATATATATATATATATATATATATATATATATATATATATATATATATATATATATATATATATATATATATGTATATATATATATATATATATATATATATGTATATATATATATATACATATATATATGTATATATATATATATATATATATGTATATATATATGTATATATATATATATATATATATATATATATATATATATATATGTATATATATATATATATATATATATATGTATATATATATATATATATATATATATATATATATATATATATATATATATATATATATATATATATACATGCAGATCTAAAGCTAGGATGTGTTTGGGTGTTATATTTAGTGCATATATTTAATATATTATATAGTTTTTTTATTTAGTAGCCTGCATTTGTATGTCATAATTATCAGCTGTGTTGGTTCAGAGAGTGTTGTGGTAGTTGTGATTGTCATGGTGATGAGGCTGGCAAGTAAAGGATCTGCGGTAGCTCGATGATGGAGAGGTTTTGTCAAAAAAAAATATATATATAGAAGCACTAAAAACTAAAATAAAGATGAACTAAATCTTCTCTCTTCTGTACATGATTGTCCAGGTTATATATTATATTGTCATCTTCCTCTTTACGCCATTTCCTCAAGGTGACAGGAAAACATTATACAACCTGCCATATCATATAATTCTACCGTGTTGACAAAATACAAACACATTCACTAACGGTCAATTAGAATAATATATCATGTTGGATATAAAGAACATACAAACCCTTTATTTATTGAATCAAATATATTGAAATTCAACAACTTGATGCATTTGCAAACAGCTACAATTATGTACAAAGCAAACTATAACCTGCTACCCAAGAATGTACAACAATTCTTCCCAACAAAAAAAGAGAAATATAACCTTAGAGGAAAATCTAACTTAATATGATTCAGTTTAGGAGACTGTTCAAACTACAAGTTTTTGCAAAGTACAAAGAATAAGAATTCTGATAAACATCTTGAACCTTTGAAAAAAAATTAGATAATGATTATGTATTTAATATTTGTTTACCTACTTACGGTATATTTATTTATTTATTCACTCTTCTGTTACAAACAGAGAACAAACAAATGGGATAAAACTGTTATGATGTGAAAAGGAGTAGGATTAGATAACCTCTGCTTCTTTTTACTCCTTTTCGGACGTGCTATAATGAAACAACTGGAAATATGTTATGCATTACATTGTAATTTTATTGTATGCATGTTCGATATAAACTGAAACTCAACTGAACGATTCTGTTTTTATCAGTATTTTGCCTGCCTTTGCTTTTAAATGGATACAAGTTTAATAGTTATTATTTTTGTGGCAGCCTAATGAGCAGCACAGTTACTGTATAGATAATTATTTTTAAATGAAGTAGTTGTCTTTGCTGTTAGTTGACATATGCTTACTAATTTCTCAAGGTGAATTTAAAAGCTGATGACTCAATTTGAGCCACTGAATAGGTGTAAACTTAATAATCCGATTAATCGGCTAATCGCTTGATATCACGTCCATATCCGTACAAACACAGTTATTTCAAAAAGGCATATTGTCACGGTGTTGCATAGTTTGTTGGTGTGACCCCGGAATGCAGAGACAACTGATGATGTGCATTTAATATCACCTCCCAGGGGGTGATTAAGGGTGATGGGTCAAATGCAGAGAATAATTTTGCCACACCTAGTTGTGTGTGTGACAATCATGGGTACTTTAACTTAACTTTAGTATGGGCTCTTTATTAAGTACCTGCAGACTTTAAGTCAGAAAACTGAGCTTTTTGGCTCATGTTACAAAAATGTGTGATGCTATCCCATGTTTTAAAAGCCTATTTAACAGAATATTAAGTTATTTAATTATGAGTGTTGGTTCACGCACGGGTGATTGAAATCATTTCATAACATCATCTGTGCTCCATGTATGTGTGCTCTAATTTTAAAGATACATACACATCATTGAACATGTAATATATGACTAGTGGGGAAACTATTGTAGTACCTCGACTACAAAAAATTATCGAGTATTCATCTTTGCCCAGAGCATTCGTTTATTTAATGGTACTGCTAAACGCACGATATTAGTGGTCATGAGCGACCGACGATAAGTTGGCCGCGGGAGCTGAAACTGTTTATAACATAGCCTTGTTGATGTTTGTTAAGTTCATAACATGCATGATGACAGTGATAGCAATGTAATGTTTATTTGAAAATGCAGCCCTGGTGATTGTGAAATTTGCTGTGACCTAAAGACGCGCGGATAGGCAATTATTTCATCCGCAACCGCATCACAAAAGTCGTCATCCACCCGCCAACCACCCGAACCAACATTTTATCAAAACCACACCCACCCGCCACCGGCCAGTTGTTATATATCTAATATAGACGATGCAAGACATTAGTGAGGTTAGAAAGCTTTTGCCTGTTAAAGACAGGAGACTGATCCAATGCAGCAGAGACATTCAATGCGTGATAATATTATTTATCATTATTATAATATTATTGTCATTTCCATTAAGAAAGTGTTGACTATTGTTGCCAATGCCCTCCGATCAGGAGTGCGTTCCTCACACTTTGTGTGCGCAGTTGCAGCAAGCAGAACGATGCTTTTAAGAAGTTAAAAAAATGTTTTAGAAAGACTAGGCCTATATTTTCGTTAGGTAAAAAAAATTTCTGAATTTATTTCAATGAATATTAACTTGTTAAGGTTATATTGCTCAAATAGGGACGAGGGATGTGCACAGTGAAACTGAACAATTTCGCGACAAACATGAACCTTTATTGATTGATCTGCAGCCATGTCAAAATATCAGACAATCTCCATTGTCAACGACAGGCAGGAAAATAAAGATAAACACATAGCTTATGTTGTAGGCATCAGTTGATGACGCTAGACCATTGCTGTTGATTGAAGCATGGCATCTATTACCCGATAGTCTACATCAGGGGTGTCCATATTGTGGCCTGGGGGTCATTTGCAGCCCGGAGCTATTTTTTACGGCCCGTGGCACATTTTAAAAATACTGTTACAAAAAAAACATAAAAAGTAGAATAAAAGATCATAGGCATAGGCTCATACGTTTTTAAGTTGAAATAAAAAAATAAATAAAAAATGTGCCTCATAAGCCTTAGGCTGTCAATCACGCGCACAAACTTAAATTATACAATAACATATGTGTGCCATCCCTATTTAAACAAAAATAAATTAAATAAATAATAATAATTGAATTATAATGAAAATAGACGGTCGCGACAAACAAAGCAGGCTAAATAGCCTTACATTGTAGCCAATCGGAGATGCGCTTCACTTGAAAGCGAGGCCAAATAATTAACACACAGTAGTATATCTCGAATAGAAAAAAAACACAATAAACAACGCAATTGCCTTAATTCCTTTGCATTGTAGTGCGCCCAAACAATACGTAACCATCAAAATGATTCAGCTGACCAAACTCAATATAGGTTAGACATGGGCTTATTTGGTATAGCCTAGGTAACGTAGACTAATTCGTTTAACATATCCAACCGTATGTCTACTTACTTTTTTTTTTTGTTAGCACTATGCAGGTGTTGCACCTTTCCTGCTTCCTGCTCCCAGACCGTAGTCGAAGAGCACAGGGGAGACACTTCTCCAGGGCCGATGTATGCTCGGGGCAACACCCTTCACTTTACTCCACAGCGGACAACTTTAGGGTGAATGATGAGTCCGGCGATTAGTTGCAACTCTTGCTTTATTGATTGCTTGCACACAACCAATCCAACACAAAACAAAACAAACTAGTCCCCGCCCGCACTCACGCTACCGCTCCCTCTCTTCTCTCGCCCACACACTCACTGACGTCACTCACCTCACATGCTGTCACCTGTTAAAGGGCCACACACACATACGCTACTCTCATAACACTGGAATAAAAATGCATCTACAGTGCCAAGATTCAGGCGAGAGCGCCTGGCCTCTGAAATGTGCCCTGCTACGCTGAAGGAGCGCTCACTTGCGGCACTTGTTGCTGGGACGCATAGGATTCTCTTTATACATTTAACTATGTATATATATTTCTGAATTGGTTCAACCGCCACCCGCCCGAATCTATTTAAAATCTATTTTTTTCGTCATGCATCCGCCCGACCCGCGGATTATCCGCGGACTCCGCGGTTGTGTCCGCAAACCGCGCATCTCTATTGTGACCAGTTTTATTTATTTAAATTGTGCCTCGACTTAAAAAAAGAGGAAGAAGGACTGCACATGTGTATTGGTAATTATAGCTATGGAGTTGTGCCGCCTGTTACTGTACCTAAAGGGAAATAAAGAAGAAAACCGAAGTGTTTAAGTTGATGACGCTAGACCAGGGGTCGGCAACCCGCGGCTCCGGAGCCGCATGCGGCTCCTTGACCACTCTGATGCGGCTCAGCTACATGCATGCCAACCCCCTCGATTTTCCCAGGAGACTTATGGATGTCAGTGTCTCTCATAGACTACTCCCAGGGAAAAATAATCCTATTAACACTCTAATTACTAAATAAAGGGCGTGCCCTAATTGCACTGCAGTAATTGTCCTCTATAGCATTTACTTACAGCATGCCAGGCCAGCCACATGTTGTATGTTGTTATTACTTGCTCACACAGGAGACAGCAAAGCATAGTTACTCATCAGCCACACAGCTTACACTGACGGTAGCCGTATCAAACAACTTCAACATTGTTACGTTACAAATATGCGCCACACTGTGAACCCACACCAAAAAAGAATGAAAAACACATTTCTGGAGAACATCCCACTGTAACACAACATAAACACAACACAACCATTACCCAGAATCCCATGCAGTCCTAACTCTTCCGGTCTACATTATACACCCCGCTACCACCAAATCCCCCACACATCAACCCCCCCCCCCCCCTCTTCGTGGTTGGTTGAGCGGAAGAGTTAGGGCTGCATGGGATTCTGGGTATTGGTACCGTCAGTGTAAGATGTGTGGCTGCTGAGTTAGTAGCCTTGCTGTCTCTTACGTGAGCAAGCTAAAGCAGCATTCCACTTGTGGCCGAGCAGGTACACTGATTGGGCAGACTGTAGAGGGTGCCAAATGCAGTGTCATCACGCTCTGATATTCGGGAGTCTCCCGGGAAAAATGAGAGGGTTGGCAAGTGTGACGCAAGCGACATTCATCCAAAACTCGCGGGCTGCACTAACATCCAATTCCCACATTAAAGTGCGTGCCGGTGCGTGTGTCTGAGACCCCTGGTTAACATAGCACAAAGCATGTAAGCTTTGTATGCGGTGTTTTTCATTTTAAATTTTAAAAACATTTTTGTGGCTCCCATTACTTTCTTTAATGTGTGAAACTTGCCAAAATGGCTCTTTGAGTGGTAAAGGTTGCCGACCCCTGCGCTAGACCATTGCTGTTGATTGAAGCATGGCATCTATTACCCGATAGTCTACATCAGGGGTGTCCATATTGTGGCCTGGGGGTCATTTGCAGCCCGGAGCTATTTTTTACGGCCCGTGGCACATTTTAAAAATACTGTTACAAAAAAAACATAAAAAGTGGAATAAAAGATCAAAATGGTGTGCTGTAAAGAGAAAATGTTGCAAAGTTGACACTAATAACACAAAGCTTCCATGCCCGTATTTTTTTTTTCTTTAAATCTAATAATAATAATGTTTTGATATAAATACTGGTATGAATTATTGACCTATTAAAGGTTGCAATTACTTTATATCATTTATATATATATATATATATACATATATATATATATATATATATATATATATATATATATATATATTAGAGATGCGTGGTTTGCGGACACAACCGCGGAGTCCGCGGATAGTCCGCGGGTCGGGCGGATGCATGACGTAAAAAATAGATTTTAATTAGATTCGGGCGGGTGGCGGTTGAACCAATTCTCTCGAATGTATGCTGATCTTCACCCAATCAACAATAATAAGGGCGTGCCGTGATGGCGCTGCCTTTATCACCCTCAACAACATGTACAGCCAGCGTGCTAGCCCAGCCACATGTTGTACCAGCATCTGCTTGCACACGTAAGTGACAGCAAGGCATACTTGGTTCACAGCCATACAGGTTACACTGACGGTGGCAAAACAAATACCCAGAACACCTTGCAGTCCTAACTCTTACTGGCTGAAATATACACCCCTGCTACCACCAAACCCCGCCCACCTCAACCGACGCACGGAGGGGGTTTGGGGGGATTGATGTGTGGGGGCGCAGTGTAGAGGGGGCGGGGTTTGGTGGTAGCAGGGGTGTATATTTCAGCCAGTAAGAGTTAGGACTGCAAGGTGTTCTGGGTATTTGTTCTGTTGTGTGTATGTTGTCTCTTTTATACGGCCACCGTCAGTGTAACCTGTATGGCTGTGGACAAAGTTTGCCTTGCTGTCACTTACGTGTACAAGCAGAAGCCGCACACAACATGTGACTGGGCTGTCGCGCTGTCTGTACATGTTGTAGAGGGTGATAAAGGCAGTACCATCACAGCACGCCCTAATTATTGCTGTTAGGGTGCGACCCCTGGTCTATATTACATATATAACAACGGGCGGGTGGCGGGCGGTTGTGGTTTTGATAAAATGTTAGTTCGGTTGGATGGCGGGTGGATGACGACTTTTGTGATGCGGATGCGGATGAAATAATTGCCTATCCGCGCATCTCTAATATATATATATATATATATATATATATATATATATATATATATATATATATATATATACACTTTTTGGGGGAAATATTGCATTTTTTGTGTTTGCTATGTAAGTAAAACACAGTTTTCTTTGATAAAAAAGGCACAAAACATAGAAAACTTAAAACTATAACGAAAACGTAGTATTTATGCATATATGTGAACTTTATATAGTGATTTAAGCATTGAAAGTAAAAAATAATATATATTGGTATATTATCTTATACTAAACACTTTTACGAGTGGGGTCCTTTTGGATACCAGAGACTTTTATCAGACTTTTTTTTTTTATCTGTTATTGATCAAAAAACAATAATGGACCATAAGCAATGTTGTTATGAATTATTTACCTTTTTCAGGCTCCACTTACTTAACATCAAATAGTCCTATTTTAATCAAGCAATCAATCAATTAATCAATCAAAGTTTACTTATACAGCCCTTAATCACATATGTGTCAAAGGGCAAGCCACAACGACATCCTCGGCTCAGATCCCACATCAGGGCAAGAAAAAACTCAACCCAATGGGCACAATAAGGCAGGGGATCCTCTTGCATGTAGACACGTTGCGACGCAGAGACGTCACCAACTGATGGTCCTGGGTCCCCACTTTGAACAGCTAGCGCAACATCCGTGAAGGCTGATCTGTGGTCACCTGATAACCTCTCCAGGAGAGGGTGGCAGAGCAGAAAAGAGAGAAAGCAAAGCAACTAGTCTAAAAAGGGGTCTTTTTAAAGGCTAGAGTATACAAATGAGTTTTAAGATGGGACTTAAATGCTTCTACTGAGGTAGCATCTCTAACTGTTACTGGTAGGGCCTTCCAGAGTACTGCAGCCCGAATGGAAAACGTTCTAAGCCCGCAGCCTTTTTTCGGGCTCTGGGAATCACGAATAAGCCAGAGTTCTTTGAACACAGATTTCTTGCAGGGACATATGGTACAATACAATCAGCAATATAGGATGGCGCTAGACCGTTTAGTATTTTATACGTAAGTAGTAAAACCTTAAAGCCACATTTTAAGTGCACAGGAAACCAGTGCAGGGGAGCCAGTATAGGCGTAATATGATCAAACGTTCTTGTCAAAAGTCTAGCAGCCGCATATTGTACCAACTGTAATCTTTTAATGCTAGACATAGTGAGACCCGTTACAGTAATCAAGACGAGACATAACGAACGCATGAATAATGATCTCAGCATCGGCGGTGGACAAAATGGTACGAATTTTAGCGATATTACGGAGATGAAAGAAGGCCGTTTTAGTAACACTCTTAAAGTGTGACTCAAATGAGAGCGTTGGGTTGAAGATAATACCGAGATTCTTTATCGAGTCACCTTGTGTAATTGTTTGGTTGTCAAATGTTAAAGTTAGATAGGTGTCGGTTTCTAGCAAGACCGATAATCAGCATTTCCGTTTCTTCGTGTTAAGATGCAAAAAATTGCTGGACATCCATTGTTTAATTTGACAAGGTGACAATCACCTCGAGTCAGCTTTAGGGGCATATAGAGTTGGGTGTCATCAGCATAAGAGGGAAAGCTAACACCGTATTTGTGTATGATGTCACCTAGGGACCAAGACCCGAACCCTGTGGAACTCAGCACGTTACATACTCCGAGGTCACATTCTTATGGGAGACACAGTAAGATAGGAGTTAAACCAAGAAAATACTAAGTCTGGCATACCAATACGTTTTTTGATACGTTCTGTTGCGTTTGACCAGATGTTCCTCCAAGTGGGATGTAATGCGCTGGTCAGTCCCAAGTTCCTTAGATGACATATAAACTGACTCAAAGGTACCACCAAGCACAGAATAGGTATTTTGTAATTTATTGTCAAATATTTGAGAATAGAGACCAGCCTCGAACAACACATATGAATGCGCAGCCCAAGTTGATCTGGCATTCCAAAGGAAAAAGCAACTCTTTTCACACAAAGAAAGCCCCCATCTCCCCCCCCCCCCCTCCTCTCAACACTGATAAGAAGAGAGACTTGGGGGTTGTGGTCACATTCCTGATAGTTTATGACCCTGTCTAAACAGGCAATCTGAAGACAAAGAGAAACTGGTATACAGAGTATATACATGGAAAAATATGAGCTGATTCAAACATGATTATGAAAAAAAACAAAACTCTTAAACATATGCATTATCCACAATCCCCCTTCAGATCTTATCCAAAAGATCTCTCCTACGAGAGCAACACCTCTAAAGCACGCCCTACATTAAAGTAGGTGCTGTTTTGGTTTTCGAGCAAGCTATCGATAAACAATCAAACCATAGTTACATGGGAGAGAGAAGGAGGGAGTCAACGTCAATGTCGTCATCGTCAGGGAAGGAAACTAACAGTCCCTGAAAGTCACCACTATGCTTGACCCCCTTCAGTGACATAGCAAGCCCAGAACCAGGGTGGGGTTGACCTTTGACAGCTCTAACAATGATGCGGGTGCATAGAGACC
Organism: Entelurus aequoreus; assembly: GCF_033978785.1. Classification (NCBI taxonomy): domain Eukaryota; kingdom Metazoa; phylum Chordata; class Actinopteri; order Syngnathiformes; family Syngnathidae; genus Entelurus; species Entelurus aequoreus. The sequence goes on along the minus strand of NC_084738.1, from coordinate 50,995,250 downwards.
TAGCACAAGGGGCAATAAGGCATCCGCATGAGGTTATGACGGCGGCCTTTAACCCCGTACTTTTATCATACAATACGCAGCTAGAGCCTCTAACTCTAACCCGTGCAATTTATCGTACAATACGCAGCTAGAGCCTCTAACTCTAACCCGTGCAATTTATCGTACAATACACAGCTACAGCCTCTAACTCTAACCCGTGCAATTTATCGTACAATACGCAGCTAGAGCTTCTAACTCTAACCCGTGCAATTTATTGTACAATACGCAGCTAGAGCCTCTAACTCTAACCCGTTACTATTTGCTTACTCGTCAGTGAAGCAGCCCGTCACGGTAATCTTGACACAATGACGTGAGTGGTATTCACAACTTTTATGCAATGGTGGCTACGGCAAAATGCAACCAATCTATCAAAATGCAATCAATCAATCAAAATCACCACTCTGTGTCTGGGGTACAATTCTGTGTTTGAAATACAGACCTCAGGACAGACTCCTAATGCAGATTTTATCTAAAAAGAAAGGTTCTGCTTACCTTGAATTATGTTTTGGCCATGTGAGTCTGTCCAGAAGATTGCAAGAGAAGGTCCAATTGTCAGCGTGTCATCCCGGACGAGCCCCCAAATTGTTGCGTTTGACCAGATGTTCCTCCAAGTGGGATGTAATGCGCTGGTCAGTCCCAAGTTCCTTAGATGACATATAAACTGACTCAAAGGTACCACCAAGCACAGAATAGGTATTTTGTAATTTATTGTCAAATATTTGAGAATAGAGACCAGCCTCGAACAACACATACGAATGCGCAGCCCAAGTTGATCTGGCATTCCAAAGGAAAAAGCAACTCTTTTCACACAAAGAAAGCCCCCATCTCTCCCCCCCCTCCTCTCAACACTGATAAGAAGAGAGACTTGGGGGTTGTGTTCACATTCCTGATGGTTTACGACCCTGTCTAAACAGGCAATCTGAAGACAAAGAGAAACTGGTATACAGAGTATACATGGAAAAATATGAGCTGATTCAAACATGATTATGAAAAAACAAACAAACTCTTAAACATATGCATTATCCACAGTTCTCATAGAATGAGAACGGTGTCGAAAGCAGCGCTGAGATCAAGTAGCAGAAACATTGATGACGCTTCAGCATCCATCATTAGCAATAGATCATTAGTAATTTTTATGAGGGCATTCTTCGTCGAGTGACTTGCCCTGAAACCGGACTGAAAGGATTGACGGAGATTGTTAGACGCTAAGTGTTCATTTAGCTGCTGTGCAACAATTTTTGAGGATTTTCGAGATAAAGGGAAGGTGGCACACCGGCCAGTAGTTTACCATGAGGTCTGATTGATTGATTGAAACTTTTACTAGTAGATTGCACAGTACAGTACATATTCCGTACAATTGACCACTAAATGGTAACACCCGAATAAGTTTTTCAACTTATTAAATCGGGGTCCACGAGGTCAGGATCAAGGTTAGGTCTTTTGAGCAGAGGATGAATAACTGTTTTTTTTAATGCTTGGGGAACAGTGCCAGATGAAAGTGATAAGTTAATAATATTTAGCACTCCTTGATAAGTTTCCCAGGAAGTAGGTCAAGTAAACATGTTGTTTGTTTTGTACCATTAACAAGTCGCAGGAGTTCCTCTAATCTTATTTCTTCAAAAAGAGATAGATTATTTTTTAGGGTAATATCCATCGTACATACATTCGTATCTGCGTTAATAGAACCCAGTTGAAGCTGGGACGCGTTATCTTTAATCTCCTTTCTAATGAGTTACATTTTTTTATTAAAAAAATTCATAAAGTCATCCGCCGAGTGGGTGGAGCTACTGGAGGGAGTCCTTTGTTGGGTTAGCGATGCTACTGTACTAAACAAATATTTAGGATTATTTTTATTTAGGCGGATGAGATTGGAGTAGTAATTAGATTTGATTATTGTTTCTCAGCTGTTTGTAAATGTTGCAGTTTATAAATAAAGGTTTATTAAAAAAAAAAAAAATTATAATAATAATAATTTATAAAAAATAAAAATAAAAAACCTCTGCGCATGCGCATAGCATAGATCCAACGAATCGTTGACTAAATTAATCGGCAACTATTTTAATAAATGATTTAATCGATTAGTTTTTGCAGCCCTAACATATATATATATATATATATATATATATATATATATATATATATATATATATATATATATATATATATATATATATATATATATATATATGACTCATTTTTAACACTTTAACGACTAAGACATTTTTAGGTCCCTGGCACCTTTACACTCAAAATTGAGGGGAGTCCTAAGGGTTACGATATATTGTATTGGTTTTGAAAATTTTAAATATCAAAATGCCCTCATTTTTGAGTGTGCGGCCCGTAGTAGAAACATTTTGGACACCCCTGGTCTATACACAGCAACAATGTATTAAAGACAAATGCTATGCTATGTATAACTAATGTTAATCATTTCTTACTGTGTGTTTAGATCCGTAGTGTGCAGGCTCTCCCGGTTGACTATGAGATTGAGTACATCTGCAGGGGAAACCGTGTGATTGTGGGACCCAAGGTCAGGAAATGTTTGCCCAATAACACTTGGACTGACCTGACCCAACAAAGTAGATGCTGTGAGTTCAAACTTTTCCACTTTTTATTCCATCACATTCCAGGCTGAATGCCTAAAATATGCTTTCATGTTGTCTAAAAAATTCTATTTTGCTGATTTAACTGGAAAAATGCATTTAAAGCATTTTAAGTGCAATTCATAGGTTAAAATATTTTTTCCAAGGAAATCTTTTTAAGCAATGTGTAACTTTTAATCAGAAACTAACATTTACGACACATAGTTTAAGTTATGTGAAGATTGTGAGGGTATTGGGCTGTCGACTCTGGCACAAAGACACAGATGCACGCGCAGAGCATAGCCAGTTGCATTTCAATCGCCAAAAAAAAAGACATGTCATGAAATTAATGCATTCGTATTGAGATGAGAAATTGAAGATGCACTACTTTCAAAGGTCGAAATAACATGCTGTTGTCTTATTGGATAAACAAGATAAACATTGCACATGCCTATCCTTTTAAAACCGGCATGGCTTGGTTGGTAGAGCCGCCGTGCCACCAACTTGAGGGTTGCAGGTTCGATCCCCGCTTCCGCCATTCTAGTCACTGCTGTTGATTCACTATGTATAGGGCTTTGAGTCACCAGAGAAAAGCCCTATATACATATAGTTCACTTCAGTTCATGTACCTTTAAATACTACTGTTGTGATCTGGCACTGTATATACAATAAGATACAATTAACTAGACCTTCTTCGGTGCCTCGCCCCCTTTAATACAATGGCAGTCACTGTATTGTACAGTGCACACAGAAATAATTCTCAGGGCCTTACTTTTTCCACATTGTGTTATGTTACTGCCTTATTCCAAAATGGAAGAAATTCATTTTTGTTCCCACAATTCTACACACAATAACCCATAATGACAATGTGTAAAGTTTAGATTTTTTTCAATTTTTAAAATGTATTAAAAAAAAAAAACTTGTTCATATTAATATTCACAGTATTTGCTCAATACTTCGTTGATGCATCTTTGGCAGCAATTACAGCCTCGCGTATTTTTGAGTACGATGCCACAATCTTGGCACACCAATCTTTGGGCAATTTTGCCCATTCCTCTTTGCAGCACCTCTCAAGCTCCATCAGGTTGAATAGAAAGTGCTGGTTTTCATCCAGGATGTCTCTGTACATTTCTGCATTCATCTTAGTCTAGTCAGGGAGGTGACCAGAACCCGATGGTCACGCCGTCAGAGTTACAACATTCCTCTGTGTAGAGAGGAGAACCTTTCAGAAGGACAACCAAAACAAAAAACAAACAGCCAGAGGCTGCACAGACGGTATATATTTCATTATATACCGTATATTACCAAATAAACGCCCTTGGGCAAATAACCGCCCATGTCCTAATAGCCGCCCGGGGTCTGACCCCATTTTGTGAATTAACCGCCTCTTCCTAATAACCGCCTATGTCCAAATAGCCGCCCATGGGCGGTTATTTGCATAATTTAGATTAAAATGCTACTGGGGTTGCGTTTGCTGCAGTATTATTGTTTTGATGGTTTTATAGAGTACTTGGTACCATAATTTTATTTTTCCTGTATGCTGCTTTATTTAAAACTTGGAGTACTGTAGCCTTTATTTTATTTAAGTGACAGTATTATTGTTCTGTTTTGATGGTGGGTTTTATACTTGAGTACTTGGTACCATCATTTTATTTTTCCCGGTAGGCTGCTTTATTTAAAAAGTTTATTTATTTTTAGTATTGGTATTCTATCTGACAATTGTTGCACTACTGCCAAGTTGAGGCCTTGTTGATCTCTTGTCTTTTGATAGCCTACCTCATGTTCATCTCTTGTTTTTTTGTTTGTATGTTTACAATAGCTTTTACATTTAAAGTTTTTTGTACGAAAAAAAAATACTGGACAGTAACCATTGTAACCAAATAATGGCCTGGTGCAGACTGGTGCAAAAATAAATAAAAGCCTTGTGCAAATAACCGCCTGCTTCTTTTAAACGCCTGTCTCCAAAATCGATTTTGTGAAATAAACGCCCAGGCTACTATTTGGTAATATACGGTAATCTTAAATACAAAAAGCTAACAAGAACAGAGAAAAAAACAAGATAAATAAATGAAATAGAAATAGAATACAGTATATCCCTGTAAGACCCAAATATAGGAAAATCTAAAAAATAATAATTGACCTTTCAGATGTTATTGTAGGAGGTATTTGATGCAGAAATTGAAGAGTTTAAAAAAAATGTTCATGTAT
>NC_084738.1:50574569-50667901 GCF_033978785.1 Entelurus aequoreus | reverse complement strand
TTACTTTCTATAACCTGTATAATAACCAAACTGTAGCGACATTGTTGTTTTAAGAGCGAGCACAGAGGAACTCTTTTTCTAGCGTACTAACACATTGCCTGGCTTACAGAGACACTCACATTGCTACTGCATTAGCCGCAAGCTAGCTTCTGCGTTAGCAGCTGAATGGCTTTAAGTTTGTAACACAATGCGATAGGACACCAATCTGTACTGGCTGAAAAACCTGAACAATCGAATTACAGTATCTGTAAAGCATTAGCCCACATTCCATGTTTTGTTTGTGCACAGCGAGCTTGACATTGTATGTAGTTGTACTAACAAGAAGGATGTGCTGCTTGTATCATGATTTATATTAAAGTGACTCACTCGATTGACAGTTGTCCGTTTGGTCAAGCTGGCCAGGGACGTTTCCAGTTGATTTTGGGTAAGGTAGGTGCAGGGTTTGTTAGCGCAAACAGTTCGTCTTTTGTTGTGATGCAGTTTCTTTGAGCAGTGTCCCCTTCACCAGATACAAAAAGCCTTTCCATCGATAATAACATTGTTTGCTACTCAGTGCAGCAGAAGCACTCCATTTCTGTCAGCATAGCTTGGCTCCAAGCTCCACATCCTGACTCGCTTGGCTCTTGTCTGCTCCAACGTTTCACCCTCTCTTCATGCTCACTCAGCTTCTATAAAGAGTAGTTCATCCACTGTATATTCAGCTTCAAACAGATGAGGTTGTGAATCCTCATTTGTCCAAAAATAGTCATCTTTGTCTGCCAAGATTACAACACATACTCGTTTGTTGACGGAAGTAGGAAGTGGTTTGCTAAGGGCAGTGAAATCAATGCGCCCAGGAAAAAAGTTCCGTTAATCCTTAAAATTACCAAAATACTGTAAATATTAAACATATTGTATATTTTAATGAATGTGTATGTTACTATATTATATATATACTATGCAGTGTGTATATAAAATGTTGATGGAGGGTTTTAAAGTTGTTTTAGAGCAGGCCTGGGCGATTATTTTGATTCCAGGGGCCAAATTTAGAGAAAAAAGTATGTCTGGGGACCGGTATATCTGATTTTTAGGAACCTCACAATAATGTCTGAATGCTAAAAACGTTATGACAGACCGCTTAAAAAAACGGAATAGAAAGGAATTTGAATTTTTTTTACTGAATGAAACACCCAGAATGTACATGAAAATGTTACAATATTAAATATGAATGATAAAACACTGAATATTGACCACATATGAACGTTATCGATCAACATATTTTTCAATCAAGTAAAACCTAACAAAAATGCAACAAACATAGCGAAATATCAACGCAAAGGGTAAAAAAAAACACCTACAATTTGATATAACTGATACATCACTAAGCTTTACAACTTTGTTTTAAAAATCTCCTTCTGCGTCTGTCCCTGACGGACGGTGGAAACGCTCCTCACCCACACTGCTTGGTGCCTCGTCTGTGACTTAAATTACCATTGTAACCAGTATATCATGCAAAAGCGCAGATTCCAACCATTGAAAACATCACTGCACATCATAATGGCGGCTACAGTTTCGATCGTAAAAATCTAAAAAAATAATTTAAGAATGTCCGGCGGGCCAGATTGAAAAGCGGCCCTCAATTCGCCCAGGTCTGCTTTAGAGGGCTTTGAAGGCAACATAGGGTACCCCATTAGCCGCATATTGCAAGCATTTTTTTTAGCTTTAGAATTCTAAAAAAAAGAAAAAAGAAAATAAATTTGTGTTCTTGTCCCTCAGAATTATTGTGAATGATTCCAAATAAATAAATAAAAACTCTGTTCCCTTTAAATGGGTGCCTCTAAACAACAGGAGCACTTTTTAATTGAACTTGGGCCGCCAGTTGAATAGTGAAATGGTAATGAAATTCTGGCATGATTCCCTCTTTGCCTTTGTGCACACTCAGGATCATCTGCTGGAGGTTGGCTGGAACAACTCCCGTAGCACCCAGAGAGACGTTGAGAAGAGCCTTAACTGCTGCGGCTTCAGACAGGTGGACCTCAACGCCACCTGTAATGCTGTAAGTCATATCAGCTTGTCAACACAAAAGCTAGATTTGGAGGTATCAAGTCAAAGGCCAAGAGTACCAGAATTGTGAGTGCTGGTTCTTGTGTTTTCTCCGCAGGCCTGTTTCCCCAATCACTCGTGTTTGCCCTGCGCCGATAAGATCCAGGAGCACGCCGACGAAATCCTGCGTTTTGTAGGAGGAACGGGACTCTTTTTCAGTTTCACTGAGGTGAGCCTTGATCTTCCAGTAGCTGCAGTGCTAGTTGTAGCAGCACTGGTATTGGAAAATTACTGCATTTCAACAGCAAGGGTGTACAAAATGCGACCCCGTTGCCCATTTTCAGCTCAGAAAGTGTTTTTATTGACCCTTTGCATATTGTAAAAATAAAATTAATTTATTATTTGGAGATATTATTAAATATTTCACTAATTTGTCGTCATATTTTGACTTAGATTATAGTGCGCTATAGAGGATATACCAGGGGGCCGCATTGGGTTAAAAAAAATTTGGCCGGCGACCGCGCTGTATATATATATATATATATATATATATATATATATATATATATATATATATATATATATATATATATATATATATATATATATATATATATATATATATATATATATATATATATATATATATATATATATATATATATATATATATACACACACACACATATATATACATATATACATATATATATATATATATATATATATATATATATATATATATATATATATATATATATATATATATATATATATATATATATATACATACACACATATATATATATATACACATATATATATATATATATACATATATATATATATATATACATACACACATATATATATATATATATACATACGCACATATATATATATATATATATATACATACACACATATATATATGTATATATATATATATATATTTATATATATACACATATATATATATATATATATATATATATGTATATATATATATATATATATATACACATATATATATATATACACATATATATATATATATATATATATATATGTGTATATATATATATATATATATACACATATATATATATATATATATATATATATATATATATATATATATATATATATATATATATATATATATATATATATATATATATATATATATATATGTATATATATATATATATACATATACGTTAGGTCAGGAAAAAACACAGAGGTTTTACATCCCTACAAGCCTGTTTCGCAGGTTTCCCTGCTCTTCAGGGGATTTTATATATTTATATATATCAAGGGATTTTATATATTTATATTACTGTGCCCCATGCATATATATATATATTCCGAGTGCGATGATGTTACGTTATCGATGGGAAAATTTTTAGACAATATGATTTGCCTGAGCGGCTAGGAGACACCGAGAATAACAAGGGGTAGAAAATGGATTAGAAAGGACAGATTTAAAAATTATTTAAAAAAAAATATATATATATATTATTTTATTTTTTAAATTTTTTTTCTTTAATTGGGAATTCCCGGGGGCCAGATTGTGGACGCTGGCGGGCCAGATTCGGCCTGCGGGCCGTAGTTTGGGGACATTAGAGATTTTAACGATGTCGCCATATCGCGATAATGCATGTTGATGATTTTTATTTTGACAGCAACAAGAATTAACAAATGCGTCTTCAACACAATGTAGATCCAATGTTAAATCTAAACCCAAATGTTGAATTTAAATCTTAAATCTAAATCTAAATGTAAGCGCTAAATGTTAAATATAAACCTAAATGTTGAATCTAAATCTACATCTGTTTTGCACACTCTTGGAGTCAACATGTGCATAGTCATGTACATAGTGTCCCCCCATTTTTTGTATATATTGTTTTTCAAATCAACTGACATGTATACTGTGTATATGTACATAATTTATCAATTTTTTTAACGTAATTGTTTATATACATGTTACAAGTTATATATCTTTTATTATTGAATGTATCAAATGTGATGAATATTTAATGAACCACAATGGAAACAAGCTTGTTGTCTTTTTGTGCCATCCATTTGCTTTTTTAAAGCATTACATGGATTCAATTCTTTAAGATGTCAATAAACATCTCAATCAATCAATCTTAAATTTAAATCTAAAGTGAGCGCTAAATTTTAAATCCAAACCTAAATGATAAATCTAAATATAAATCCATCCATTTTCTACCGCTTGTCTCTTTCGGAGTCGCGGGGGGTGCTGGAGCCTATCTTAGCTGCATTCGGGCGGAAGGCGGGGTACACCCTGGACAAGTCGCCACCTCATCGCAAAGCCTCTAAATATAAATCTTAAATCTATTGTCAATCAATCAATCAAAGTTTACTTACATAGCCCTTAATCACAAATGTCTCAAAGGGCTGCACAAGCCACAACAACATCCTCGGCTCAGATCCCACATCAGGGCAAGAAAAAACTCAATCCAATGGGAACAACGTGAAACCCTGGAAGGGACCACCGCAGATGTGGGTACCGACCCTCCCCCTTGGGTGAAATTTAACATTCATATTTAGATTTAAAATTTAGGTTTGGATTTAACATTTAGCCCTAAATCTTAAATCTAAATTTAAATGTGAGCACTAAATGTTAAATCTAAACCTAAATTTAAATCTAAATATGAATGTTGAATCTACATGTTAAATCTTAATGTTAAACCTAAATCTTAAATCTAAATCTTAAATTTGAGCGCTGTTACTTCATGATTGTGTCACATATGATTATTACTTTGCTGTAAACAATACGATCACTGTCATATAAGTTTGCTGCAGCAGCCATTTAGATATAATATTTAGAGTCAACATTTAAACCCAAATGTGAGAACCCAATGGAGTATTAACCGTACCCACTCGGCATCCATTGCACCGGTCACCCAAGGGGGGAAGGGGTGGTACCCACATCTGCGGTCCCTTCCAGGGTTTCTCAATGTCATCCCATTGGGTTGAGTTTTTTCTTGCCGTGATGTGGGATCTGAGCCGAGGATGTTGTTGTGGCTTGTGCAGCCCTTTGAGACATTTGTGATTAAGTGCTATGTAAGTAAACTTTGATTGATTGATTGATTGATTGATTGATTGATTGATTGATTGATTGATTGATTGATTGATTGATTGATTGATTGACAATAAGCTAAATGTGAGAAAAGTGAGTTAAATGTTAGAAAAGTGAGTTAAATGTGAGAAATATATCTGCTAGAAAAGTGTGACTGAACTTTTACATTCCGCACCCAATACTGGTAAGGTACCGACTCCTGGTACCTGGAAATCGATACCAGGTACCATAAATACTAGATATACTTGTTAAATAAAACCTCTGCCTTGTTTTTATAAATACTTAGGCATACATCGCTACTTTATTTTGATGTTGGTCACTATGGTGGTACTTGGAGAGCCAAGTTTTTTCTGAGGTGGTACTTGGTGAAAAAAAGTTTCAGAACCACTGTTACATAACGAATTGGATGAAATAATGGTGTGTGCTCGCTAGGTATGACAAACCATGCTGTATTATAAAGTTTTTAAATCCAGCCTGGCCAAATGTTTCCAAATGAATCTATCAATACTTTTGAACAATAAAGCTGCCAAAAACAAAAGAACTGTCATAAGAAGTAGTCATTTGCCATGTCCCAAAACTGAGGCTTAATGATTTGTGAATGTAATCTTATAACAATTTTTTGGGGGGGAATTTAATATGCAAATGTGAGTTTATTGGGGTTGTAATACATTTTTTGAATGACTACCAATATTAGATACATTCCTTGTATGCATATGACACACTTTTGGCTAAAGGCGAACCAATTACAGGGAACTGTGCTCTCTGTCCTGGTTGCTGATTGGCTCAGCCACATCAAGCCTCTTGTTTACTTCAGCTGAGCTCTGCTTATGTTATTGCTCTTTAACTTTTGTGTTTTTGTTTGCAAAATATGTCGCAAAACAAGCTGCAGGCTTTTTTTTTTTTTAGATTATGATAACGATTCAGGAACTAAGATTCGATTAGAAAATCGATTATTGAAGCATCTTTAATTTATATATAATAATGCAGTTTTACATTTATTTTCGTTTGACTAATAAAGTGTTCATCAAATTCAACTTTAAAAACAGTGCATTTGTAAGTTGAATTAATTCCCATCACATTTGTTAAATTATTGGAAATGTGTGCATAATTGGAACATACGCGCCTCAAAATAAAGGAGCTGCTGAGACCTCTCATTGAGGTGGCTCGCTTCAGTCAGCCAAATTTTACAACTGTCTGCATTACTTTAATTTCAATAAATATATCGATTATTGACGTTTACTAATCTATTTTACAATTGTCTTTTTTTGCGAATTGTGATGCTTCTAAAAAACGATTATTCTTCTACTTTTTTTAATTGTAGGTTGAATTCTGATTTGTACAACTTCAGGGTGGGTTCCACTTTAGAGGTTCTGCGGTAATTTGCATACAACCACAGAATCTGAGTATGTCTTTTCTGTGTTGTTGTCAGATTTTGGGCGTGTGGCTCACATATCGCTACAGGAATCAAAAGGACCCCCGAGCCAACCCCAGTGCGTTCCTGTGACACGTACACCTTTAGTCCCAGCGCCTCTGGACCTTTCTCTGGACTTGCCTGTAAATAAAAGGGCAATGCTAATTGAATGTGATTGTTTTAGCTAGCCTCACTCCTGCGATTGGAGGTCCCGTCCCACACGGGACCTTGGCGTTGCTACACTGGATCACTTGGTGTGTTCATCTGAAAGTGCTGTGAGGAACTGAGAAGAGTGTATACAGTATACTTTCATGTGTACGTGTAAGACAAGTGTGTGCTTCTGGCTGAATTTCTGTGTGTATTTGCTTTTTTTGCATGACACTTGCAAATATAGGCAGGCGTGTCATAACTGCACTGGCGACTTAACAAATCATCACTTTGCGACTTTGTACTGTCAAACCACAATAAACAATGAAGCTAAACATGCCTTGTGTTTTTCTATTGTTGTAATCGCCGTTGTTTTTTGTCTGTTAGTTAGCAACATAGCTCAAGGTTATGGGCAAACTTCTCTGTATGCTAACGACCCGGCCTCCACCCACAGTGACAAAGAGAGATGATGATTGACAAGAGGGTTCACTCTGTTTATTTCATTCCGCTATAGAACAAATGCACCCAGTTGCTGAGACCAATGCAAAGAGTATACCCTCTTGCAATGCTTGAAAGTGAAAGCCAAAGACAATGCCAATTTTATTTATCTTTCGATTCATTTGCAGGGGTTTGTTTGTCTGTCTGTGGTTAGCAACACAGCTTAAAATGTTATGGGCAGGTTTTTTAATAAAATGTTCATTTCATTTTGGGGCTGATCGATATCCCTGTCAGGATTTTTTAAAATTTATTATAACTATTATTACATATTTGTACTCATTATTTTATATTTGACATATATTATTTGTCCAAATTTTAGAGACACACAGTACATTTCAGCTTTAAAGCATTGAAAACAAAAAACGTAAACATTTAAAATGTATAGTGGTATCTTCCAAAATTTTTTTCTATGAATGGACTTTTGGCTCTGCCTCATGGCAGCCTTTTGGCCATAACTCAATTGTTTGCACTAGAGCTGCTGGCTCTTTCCCACATGAGAGACCACATGGAGAGACCAAGGTTCCAGTGGCGATGCGGAGGAAGAGACAAGCTTCATGGAATCCTGGCTGGATGAGCCTGTATCGGATACGTCGGTCTCCCTGGAAGGATTCTCACTCATCCTTGCATTGGCCGGGGGCTGGTGGGTCTGTTCCTGGCCGTGGTGCCCCTCCAGCAGAGGCCACTACAGTGTATGTGGGTGTTGGGATGGTGTTTTTGTTTTGTTGTTTGTCTATGTGTGGTGCAATCGTATGTGCGCAACATGCCATCCATCCAACCATTTTCTACCGCTTGTCCCTCTCGGGGTCGCTGGGGGTGCTATATTTTGCTAAAAACATCCAAATTAATTGTATTTTTATTTGTATTTTTTCTGACTACTTATTACATCCAGCCATAGAATTATACATTAAAATAAACATATTTGAAATAATTAATTTTAAATGATCATAATAATTCATTTAAATTGACCATATTTAATTATTAAAATAATTGCTTGTTTGTCAACAACTATAGCATTTTATTCATTACATTTTGAAGCTCTCAGAAGCCAAGTTATGTTATATTCCTTAAGATTTATTTATGCAAGTTTGAAGTATCAATTATCTAAACACAGTTTTGTTTGCATATTTTCAGGATGTAGATATATATATATATATATATATATATATATATATATATATATATATATATATATATATATATATATATATATATATATATATATATATATATATATATATATATATATATATATATATATATATATATACATATATATATATATATATATATATATATATATATATACATATATATATATATATATATATACATATATATATATATATGTATATATATATATATGTATATATATATATATATATATATATATATATATATATATATATATATATATATATATATATATATATATATATATATATATATATATATATATATATGAGGGGTTAGTGCATCTGCCTCACAATATGAAGGTCCTGAGTAGTCGTGAGTTCAATCCCGGCCTCGGGATCTTTCTGTATATATATATATATATATATATATATATATATATATATATATATATATATATATATATATATATATATATATATATATATATATATATATATATATATATATATATATATATATATATATATATATATATATATATAAATATATATATATATATATATATATATATATATATATATATATATATATATATATATATATATATATATATATATATATATATATATATACACTACCGTTCAAAAGTTTGGGGTCACCCAAACAATTTTGTGGAATAGCCTTCATTTCTAAGAACAAGAATAGACTGTCGAGTTTCAGATGAAAGTTCTCTTTTTCTGGCCATTTTGAGCGTTTAATTGACCCCACAAATGTGATGCTCCAGAAACTCAATCTGCTCAAAGGAAGGTCAGTTTTGTAGCTTCTGTAACGAGCTAAACTGTTTTCAGATGAGTGAACATGATTGCACAAGGGTTTTCTAATCATCAATTAGCCTTCTGAGCCAATGAGCAAACACATTGTACCATTAGAACACTGTAGTGATAGTTGCTGGAAATGGGCCTCTATACACCTATGTAGATATTGCACCAAAAACCAGACATTTGCAGCTAGAATAGTCATTTACCACATTAGCAATGTATAGAGGGTATTTCTTTAAAGTTAAGACTAGTTTAAAGTTATCTTAATTGAAAAGTACAGTGATTTTCCTTCAAAAATAAGGACATTTCAATGTGACCCCAAACTTTTGAACAGTAGTGTGTATATATATATATATATATATATATATATATCTTTCTTTCTTTCTCTTTCTTCCTTCAATGATTGTCACATATATATATATATATATATATATATATATATATATATATATATATATATATATATATATATATATATATATATATATATATATATATATATATATATATATATATATATATATATATATAAAATACTTGACTTGGAGAATTCTAGCTGTAAATATACTCCTCCCCTCTTAACCACGCTCCCAACCACGCCCCTCGCCCCCAACCACGCCCCCCACACCCCACCTCCCGAAATCGGAGGTCTCAAGGTTGGCAAGTATGCAATCAGCCTATCTCCAGGTGCATGCATTTGGAGGTGGGAGGAGGGCACCCATGCAGCATTATTTAATATTTATTGCATATTTATTGCATATTTATTACAACCACATTATTTCCCCAATGTAGAACCAATTAAGTCCTATCCTATCCTATCCTTATTTGGTTCTGTGATACAGCTTGCATTGTGAAACAGTGTCGCCCATTGAAATGACTCGTCTCCACTCAAGATGATCCCCTGCTGGCCCCACTATGGACTGGACTCTCACACTATTAACTAGATCCACTCGACGTCCATTGCACCGGTCGCCCGGGGTTGGGGGGGTCCCACATCTGCGGTCCCCTCCGAGGTTTCGCATTGTATCCCATTGGGTTGAGTTTTTTTCTTGCCCTGATGTGGGATCTGAGCCGAGGATGTCGTTTTAGCTTGTGCAGCCCTTTGAGACACTCGTGATTTAGGGCTATATAAATAAACTTTGATTGATTGATTGATTGAAATGAATTAGTTTAGTTTAGTGCATTAGAACATGCAATGAGCAGCTTCTCCATATTTACATGGTCCCATTTGATGTCCTTGACTGGCGGTATCGACTAATTCTACCTTAGTATGGTGCAGACTAGCAGTTCTGCACTCCGACTGGCTTATCAAGTAGCTAGCTATAAACTAGGTCATGTTTTTGAAAATTCTTACTTTTTCTCCTCAACACTGCCTTTCACACTAACTTTCTGTGTTTCCATGGTTGGAAAAACAAAGTTTAGTCGATCTTCAGCTGTAAGCTATTGTTAGCGAGTAAGACAGGATGTTTTGGTCGGCCCTCGCCCCCTCGGTGGCATTCGCTACGCCAGCAAGCGGTGGGGAGGCTTGTAATCCAAATTTGTGCGAGCAATCTAGAGCATAACAATTGACCGAAGCTAGCTCGTATCTCAAAATATATCCTGTGGTCACATGCCGTTGCATTATGAAATAGTTCACAAATAAGTTGGGGAATAAAAATGTGTTTTCTTTGCCTTAAATCTTTGTCTTGTTTTACTCTGATTATAATCATTATCAACTAATGAAAGGCACAGTCATACATTTCAAGAAAAAATTATCAGCAACAGTGACCCATAATGACTTGATACCAAATGGATAACAAGTTAGCAGTATCGCCCTCCCCTAATCAAAGCACTTGTATGAGTCAAACTTAGTCTTTAGACTAAGTGGGCCCGAGCATGGCGCAGATTGCCTGATGTGGATGCAAACGAATAAGGTCAGTATTTGTGGATATACAACCCAGTATTTTGTCTTGGTTCTACTTCCGATCAGTCCGAAGACGACGTGAAAGTCCTGACTAACCAACTTGTGCCACACACTGACCCTGCTTTGTGATGCTGAGTGCACACAACAATGGTCCCATTTTATAACCAGTAACCAAGCAACAAGAAACACTGGCAGCTACCACACACGCACACACACGCACAAACACACCCACACACCCACACACGCACACACACACACACACACACACACACACACACACACACACACACACACACACACACACACACACACACACACACACACACACACACGAGTAATGTGCACACAAAGGCTCATGCAAACACTGCAATGAACGAGAAGGATTCTTGGGGACTGTTCACATTTACCGATACAATAACAATTCCTAGTACCTGGGAATCAATACCGACACTCAACAGTCCCAATTTTTGGTAATTTTGTGTGGGTTAATAAATATATATATTTTGTAAGATAAAATATCAGATTTATTGCAACATCTAAAAATTGACGATTATTTTCACTGCTGTCTCGTTGTCTTTATTGTCACATTTCTGACTTTCAATTACAGTTGCAAGTCCAAGATGTTAGATGGCAATGGTGTACAGTTTTTGGTGTGTTGGCTTTTCAGTTCAGTCTTCGCTGTCTAGTCTTTTGTTGCGCCCCAATTAGTGTTAATAATAGTATTGTACTTCTTACGATGTGTAAGAACTACAATAATGATACACACACTGATAGACTAGTGAGGCCTCAACATAAACTGCTTCCAAATAAATTGTATTCCATTCCTAAAAATAAAATAAACCCATATACTTAGTTGTAATTAATAGCGTTATGTGAAAAATGGGGGAAAAAAGTCTGCAGTCATCTACGTCACTGGTCCCCAACCTTTTTGTAACTGCGGACCGGTCAACGCTTGAAAATGTATGGTATTTATTTATTTATTTATTTATTTTTAATTATTTATTTTTTTGTCATAAAAAAATACAATCATGTGTGCTTATGGACTGTATCCCTGCAGACTGTATTGATCTGTATTGATATATAATGTAGGAACCAGAAATATTAATAACAGAAAGAAACAACCCCCCTTTTGTGCGAATGAGTGTGAATGAGTGTAAATGGGGGAGGGAGTTTTTTTGGGTTGGTGCACTAATTGTAAGTGTATCTTGTGTTTTTATGTTGATTTAATAAGAAAAAAATAAATAAAAAAATAAAAAATGTGTATTTATTTCTTTCTTGTGCGGCCCGGTACCAATCGATCCACGGACCGCTACAGGGCCGCGGTCCGGTGGTTGGGGACCACTGATCTACGTGACTCACGTGACTCCGGTTGATTGACAGGGGTTGGCAAAAGGTCATGAAAAAGTTAATGACGTCGACTTCATCTTCATCATGGATCAATGTAAAAGACCAAATAAGCTATCAGGTGCCCAGTTTAGAAAATGAAGAAGAAGATGAGAAACAGGCACAAGCTAAAGGTATGTATCTCTATGAGTGATAGTATGCTATAGGCCAGAGGTCTCAAAGTCATTTTCACTGAGGGCCACATCGCGGTATATTTGGCCCCAGAGGGCCGCTTCTAACAGTGAATACTATTATTACACAATTTTTTAATGCATTTTATTAGTAAATTTTTTTTAAACTAAAATGTAAAAAAAAAAAAAGGTAAGTTGCAATAATTTCACCTCATAATTTTGTGTATATTACTGTAAATGGAAAAACAGTACTGCTGTTTTTATGGTAAAAAAAAAAAAAAAGGCAGCTCAGTCGCCAGAATTTTTCTGTAAAATGTGTATTTGTTTTTTTACTGTAAGTAAAAAAAACCTGCAATTTTACTGTAAAATTTTTGCACGTGATCTGCCAGTTTGTTTTGGGTTTTTTTACCGCAAATCAACAACTGTAGATTTTTTTGGTGTATTACTGTAAATTCCAAAACGGCACCACAGTTTATTACAGTAAACAAAATGTTTTATTTTTTAATTTAGAGAAAAATGCTGTAAAAACCACAGTAAATTTCACATTTTTAACATTGAATTTATTGCTACTTTTACATTGCACAATTTGATGGATAACTTGCTTTGAAACTATTATTATTAGTATTTATTTCTATTTAAAAAATGGTTTGAATGTTTGATAATATGATTTTTTTGCATAATTTACGTTAACATAATTTGTGATTACATGGAGTACATATATTTTTTTTCTCCCAAAATACAAAGAAAGAATACATTTAGTAAGACAAGTTACAGTACTTTATTTATTTCCAGGCTTTCGAGGGCCAAATAAAATGAATTGGCGGGCCACATCTGGCCCCCGGGCCTTGAGTTTGACACCTGTGATATAGGCTATTAATTAGCTTCTTGCGAATATGTTGCTGCTAGCGACAGAAGATGACAGTATTTTGTTTTTAGTTTTGCTGAACTGGCAACTGGGCAGGGGACGGTTAGCCCACGGCGCAAATCTACCCAGAACCACCTCTGCCCATCCCTAATGGGAAATATAGTTGGACATCACACAGTTTACTGTTTTTTTATTTAGGACGGGACATTATGATAACCATATTTTCTTACAATTAGCCGAGCGCAGGGTTTGTCAACTGGTGGCCCGCTGGCCACATCCAGCCTGACAAAAAAGAGTCCTGGGCTATGAAATAATAAATATTTTGTCTAAAATGTATGTTTTTCTGAATAGTAGAGTGACAATAAGGGCTACAATATACCGTATATGGGTATATATATAACAAAATGCTTCATTCCCCCTGGCAACGGCAAAGCGAGCATTGAACATTTCACTGTCCATGCAACACAGATGTCATAACACCATCAAAGCTCACGTTTACGCATTCATACACAGCGTCAATATTTTGGGATGAAACGATAGAAGAAATATAAAAATCAATTAGTTGCAGCAGTAGGTTATTTTTTAATAGCACATAACTGTGGTGTGTTCAAGGACACCTCCAATTATATAATAATGATGATGCATTGTTAGATTATTAATATCCACTGATGATAATCCAGCTACTTACACTGTAAAGTACGGGGAAATTTTACAGATTAATAAACATATTTAAGTGAATAATGACAAATGACGTCATTATTGAACTCATATTCTGGCTCTTTACATTGAATTTGTTCATAATATGCTGTACCGTCATATCAAATTGGAACTAAAAACTCTTTCACAATCAAATTTATTTCAAAGACAACATCATAATAAGAAAGAAGATGATTACAATGAAAGTAACTTCCCAGTGCTTGGTTTTTACAACATGTAATTGTTGATGCGTCTCAGGAGGAACACGTTGGCTGCCGCTCACAGCTCAGACTTGAGGAGTTTCTTGGCCAACTGCATGTTGCTCGCCACTGAAAGAGCAGATAAATTATTGAAACACTCAGTGCTGCTCGTGTACACCTGACAATAAACTGCAGTGGTGAGGTGTCATCTTACAGAGTTTGATGTCATTTGGTTCGTAAGCGTACATGCGGTTGCCATAGCGACCAGTAATGTCAGCTCTCACTGTCATGGTAGGGTCTGAAAGGGTACGGAGGAAAAACCTTTAGTCAAACTAAAAGTCAGTAACTTACTACTAAAAATGCATTATATTTATCATGTGTTGTGTATTTGTTGTGAGTGTGTTTCAGTGTAGAGACAGTGGATGTGATAATAATCCACCATGGGGCCAAAAAAAGTTGTAAGTGCCAGCACTTTGATAAAGCAGGAAAGAAAAACTGTGACAATCAATGTGGCAAACTACGATGGAAGCATGTGTATATCAACACAATCCCTATTGACCCACACTGAATTGGTTCAACTCTGTTTAACAAAAATAAAAAACTAATGATAGTAAAGAAAATCTAAGTGTAAGTATTTTCTGGCCCAGGGGGAAAGTTTGAACACCTTTTAGTAAGCTTCTCATTCCTGTAGCTCAAACACTTGAAGTGATCATTCAAATGTTACTGCATGCTATCGTTACTTACCAACAAAGATTACTTACCAACCGTTACTTACCAACAAAGATGCTATCGTTGCTTACCAACAAAGATGATTCTGGGGACGTATTGTCCATCTGGAGAGAGGTGTTTGTCCGTAGTTTCATACTGTGGAGGAACAACAACAAGCACACTTCATGGTGACACAAATATCATTGTGTATAAAAAACACTGGAATGACAAAGCCGCTTTAGTTCTTTTTCTAAACGTTTTGCCTTCTTCATGTCTCCCAAACTAAGGCAGACTCTTCTGATGGCAGTGTGCCAAAGAAAAGAAAAAACATCACCATGCATGTTAAAATATATAAGGTCAAAAGCCCATAAACTGCAACTAACTTTGGCCAGAATTGGTAAGAAGGTGTCCTTTCTTTTTTTAGTTACTGTTTCATTTAAATATTATATTTAATATCATTATTTCTGTATTTCCTAATATATTTTGTGTACGGTGTAGTGATGTAGGTATAATTTAGGTATGAACTCAGATTTACACAAAATATCAACACTGCGTCTTTTAAGAATGGAACTCATAAATTGTGCAGCTCCTCTATGTATATAAGGTATATAATATGTAATAAAGTAATTTGTAATAAAGGATGTCCCTAAAGTCTAAAACACATATAATATACATTTATATATACAATAAAATGTACATTAAAAAAATTATTTAACTAAAAATATTATTATACATTTATGTGTGTATAAATATATATATATATAAAAATACAAATAATAATAATAATAATACATATATATATACTGTATATATATATATATATATATATATATATATATATATATATATATATATATATATATATATATATATATATATATATATGTATATATATATATATATATGTATACTGTATATAGATAGAGAGAGAGAGACAGAGAGAGAGAGAGAGAGAGAGAGAGAGAGAGAGAGAGAGAAAGAGAGTGAGTATATATATGTATATACAAATACTGTATATATATATTTTATACACACACATTATATATATATATATATACATATATATATATATATATATATATATATATATATATATATATATATATATATATATATATATATATATATATATATACATATATATATATATATATATATATATATATATATATATATATATATATATATATATATACCGTAATTTCCGGACTATAAGCCGCTACTTTTTCCCCTCGTTCTGGTCCCTGCGGCTTATACAACAGTGCGGCTTATTTACGGCCTGTTCTTCTCCGACACAGACGAAGACGATTTCGGTGGTTTTAGTACGCAGGAGGAAGACGATGACACAATGATTAAAGACTGACTTTTCATATAGGCTGGTTATTTTGATAACGTACAGGCGAGCACTTTGTATTACTTTGCACCGTTGTATTATTTGTACTCTGCACGAATGCTGTTCGCCATGTCAAAGATGTGAAAGTTTGATTGAATGATTGAAAGATTTATTGTTAATAAATGGGACGCTTTGCGTTCCCAAACAGTCATCTCTGTCCCGACAATCCCCCCCGTGGTAGCAGGAACCCCTATATACTACGGTAATTACACATCAAAACCCTGCGGCTTATAGTCGGGTGCGGCTTATATATGGAGCAATCTGTATTTTCCCCTAAATTTAGCTGGTGCGGCTTATAGTCAGGTGCGGCTTATAGTCCGGAAATTACGGTATATATATATATATATATATATATATATATATATATATATATATATATATATATATATATATATATATATATATATATATATATATATATATATATATATATATATATATATATATATACGTTAGGTCAGGAAAAAACACAGAGGCTATATCCTCCCTACAAGCCTGTTTCGCAGGTTTCCCTGCTCTTCAGGGGATTTTATAAAAAGAGCAGGGAAACCTGCGAAACAGGCTTGTGGTATTAAATAGTCTCTGTGTATTTTCCTGACCTAACGTATATTCCGCTCTACCCCGGTATTGGGCGCTGTATAACGGATAAACCACAGAAACCTCGACTATATATACACTGTATACCGTATTTCCTTGAATAGCCGCCGGGGCGCTAATTAATTTAAAACCTCTTCTCACTCCTGCGTTTACCAAAAGCATGCGGGATTGGCAAGCATGCGCTAATTATTTTAAAACCTCTTCTCACTCAGGCGCTTACCTTATCATGAAAATCACATTTAATTAAAAAAACGTTATTATGGTCTTACCTTTAGGTATAAATGAGTCCATGCACAGCTCCTATAAGTCTTCCTTATCTTTCTTCAGTTTTAAAAGTCTCTCTGTCTCGATGGAGATCTTCCTTTAAGTATTACCTCCTGCTTCGATTGAAAGTCCAGTTTAGAAAACTGTTTTATTTTAGATATGTAATCCTCCATGGTAAAAGTGCAAGCAAACAATGGCTGCTCACTCTTGCTGCGTGTTGTCTTCTTCTGCAGCACCGGTCTTCTGCAGTATAGCAGTCGCAAGAAGGATCACTAGCGCCCTCTACCACCAGGAGGCGGAAGTCATTTAATGACTCATATTTGACCCGGCGGAAGTGCCAAGCATGCGCTAATTATTTTGCGAAACGAGTTTGACCCGGCTGTAATTCTAGGCAGGCGAATACTATATTCCATGCGGCAATTCAAGGAAATACGGTATACATGTATTTTTTATTGATAGTATAATATTTGTGTCCAGACTTACAGGACAACTCGTACGTCAGAACCCTATACATATTTATGTGTGTATATACCGTAATTTCCGGACTATAAGCCGCTACTTTTTCCCCTCGTTCTGGTCCCTGCGGCTTATACAAGGGTGCGGCTTATTTATGGCCTGTTCTTCTCCGACGCCGACGAAGAGGATTTCGGTGGTTTTAGTACGCAGGAGGAAGACGATGACACAATGATTAAAGACTGACTTTTCATATACCGGTAGGCTGGCTATTTTGATAACGTACAGGCGAGCACTTTGTATCACTTTGCACCGTTGTATTATTTGTACTCTGCATGAATGCTGTTCGCCATGTCAAAGATGTGAAAGTTTGATTGAATGATTGAAAGATTTATTGTTAATAAATGGGACGCTTTGCGTTCCCAAACAGTCATCTCTGTCCCGACAATCCCCTCCGTGGTAGCAGGAACCCCTATATTCTACGGTAATTACACATCAAAACCGTGCGGCTTATAGTCGGGTGCGGCTTATATATGGAGCAATCTGTATTTTCCCCTAAATTTAGCTGGTGCGGCTTATAGTCCGGAAATTACGGTACATATTTTTTTATCATAATTTTTTATAGATAGTAAAATATTGGTGTCCAGACTTATGGCACAAACCATACGTCAGAACCTTGTGACCTACCACCAGGTTGAGTACAACAAAGTCCTCATCTAGGGTTCTTTGGATGTTATCGTCCTCTGAAAGCACCTTCTTCAGCGCTGCCCAGAAAGAAAAAAGGTGTATTATTTTCATTCTTGTGTGAAGTCACGGTTCAAACTCTCAATCGTGAACAGAAATATTTACCCAGGCAATGTGGACAGTCCTCCAGGTGGAAGAGCACCATCAAGGGCTTGTTTCTAGAATCATCCATCAGTAACAATCAGAGTTGTTAAAATGTGACAGATATCACAAAATCCTTTCGCGACTAGAATTATTTAAATGTCAATAGCAGACATTAAATAGCTAAAGAGTTTACATTTTCGTTGAGGAGTATACAAGTGTTTTGGTGCGTTTCATTTGTACTTAGAAGTCGGAATTTCCGAGTTCCTAGTCGGAATTGCAACTGGAACGTCCTTCGAAGTCGGATTTCCGACTTGCAAAGTCAAAGCATTCTGACCACCACCAAATTTGTTTCAAAGATGGCGGCTCTGGATGCAAACAACAATATCCACTTCTATAATATCCATTATTAGCACATTTGATTAGTTTTTGTCGCAGTAAATCAGCTCAACAAAGTATTGTTTGGTAACATCACTGTAGTGTAAACTACATTTATTTGATGTAGTATCTACCTTCTAGCAATAGTGCCTGTGTTTTCTCTCCATCCAGCGCAGGGGTCCCCAAACTTTTTGACTTGGGGGCCACATTAGATTAAATCAATTTGGCCGGGGGCCGGACTATTATATATATATATATATATATATATATATATATATATATATATATATATATATATATATATATATATATATATACACATACATACATACATACATATAAAGTATATATACAGTATATACATATATATACACACATATATATATATATATATGTATATATATATATATATATATATACATATATATGTGTATATATATAATATATATACATATGTAAATATTATATATATATATATATATATATATATATATATATACATACAGTGAATTCGTCGCACACGAAAATTTATATATATACATATACAGTGAATTCCTCACACACTAATATATACATATACATACATATATATATATATATATATATATATATATATATATATATATATATATATATATATATATATATATATATATATATATATATATATATATATATATATACAGTAGATATACACAGTGTATTCCTCACACACTAATTGACTGAAAGAGCACGTACTTGCCGCTGATGATGTCATGTTATCGATGGGAAAATGCATTTTTAGACAATATGATTTGCCTGAGCGGCTAGGAGACACAGAGAGTAACAAGCGGTACAAAATGGATTAGAAGGGACAGATTTAAAAAATAATAATAATAAAAAAATAAAAATAATAATAATATATTTTTTTTTTTAACCCTTAGATTCCACGGGCCGGATTTTGGATGCTGGCGGGCCGTAGTTTACCTGATCCAGCGTGTTTGTAGGTTGCAGAAAGAGTGCATATTTCCCCATAAGTTGTTTATATTCAGACAAGGCAAACGCAAAAATAGCTTTCATGAAATGTGGCCATCTTGATTTCCAACTTCATAACTGGAACGCTCTCAACTCGGCAGTGACGTCATTCCCAGCTCCGACTTCCCACTTCCCAGGTAAATGGAACGCAGCATCCGTAACACATGATGTAGCTAACTTTATTACAACACAAGCATTAAAACGGGCCACTGTAGTACTGGAGGGCTCCAGCAGGGGGCGCATAACGCTTTGAGCTATATCAATTTGGGACACCTGGCTCAGGCGTGAGCTGAGAGAAGTCGTGTCCTTGCATCTGTATGCTTGAATATCTCCCTTTTCAGTTAGGGTTGCCTTTTTGTAAATAATGTATTCTCCCGAGTGTGTCATTATAGTGTATAAACGTGTTTTGGGGGGTATATCTGTAAGGTATGTGAGTCTTTACAGCCATTTGGGTTAGCTAACATGCCGAAGCTGCACTGTTGTGTATGGGAGGATACTGTGAGTAGTTTCATGATTAACCTGAGTATATTCAAACTAAGAAAAATATTTGAGTGTACACTTAGTTTCATTGTTAAGGAATTATAAGTGACTTTTACCAAATTTGGTAAATTGTTGTGAATGCTCATTGTGACAGTGGTGTGCCGTCGCGGCCAGCAAGGTCTTCTTTGCTGGCCTAACATAACCAGAAATAATGATTATAATTAAAGATAAAAGTAATTTTTCATTTACTTTCCCTAAATATCTAAAAGTATTCATATTCTCTTCATGTCATATTATGCTCCTTCCAGTGCTGTTGTTTTTAGGTTATAGAGTTTTTATCCAATCAGAATTCAGCTAGCTTATGTTGCCATGCTGTACGAAATCTGCCCGAGGCCTTCAGAATCAACAATGCGGGCGTCTGTGTACTGTAAGTGAACAGGCTCAAACATTTGACAGACAGCCGCAATAGCCAGTCAGATCATGAGTTGTTGTCAGTAAGGCCTTCTAGCTGGCCTAAGGCAGATATATATAGTGATGTTACGAGCTAAGTAACATAAGAACTCCATTACCCAGCATGCCATAGTAGTGAAGAGCATACGCAGTAGCCCTGTTTAAGTTGTTGAATGTAGCCATGCGGGATGTTTTTGATGAGCACGCTGTGGAGTAAACTTTAAGAACTCAGCCGACACGCCTCGGCTGCATCTTTTATGATTAGACAAGACAACAGATATTTTTGCAAGGCCATTTTCAAGAAGGATATTTAAAGAGAAACTACATCTTGTGAGACCATGTCGGCCAACCCCGGAAGCTCGAATGGGTGCTACAAATTGTGAGTTCAGATATTTTATTTCTTTATTTTTTCACGTTTAATATGTTCTCTGCAATTTAAATTTTGACAGTACCACATAAGATAAGTTTTAATTGCTGATATGCCAGAAAATAACCTGTTTTGTACACTGTTGGTGGTAAATGTGTTTCTGTATAGTATTTCTCCAGCAATGGTCATGTGGGGACATCAATGATGGTATTTTGAGAGGTAATCATTGGACACAGGACATCACTGAAGGCCTAGGTGGGAAACGCACAGCCCGTCACTGCATTGTGACATATTTTATTACCGTCATTCGGTTGAAACCTGTTCAATTGTAAGAAAAATATGTATTCAGTTCTTTGGATGTACATTTGATTGCAAATATTTCAGTACAGTTTGTCAATTATACCGAAAGCATACAGCTTGATGCATTTTCTGTAATTTTAAAGACCTGAGCAGAGAAAAAATTGTGCCCGTATGCTCAAATATCTCCCTTTTAGGGCAGAGACAAAAACACCACATGTCAATTTCTTTCTTACTGTGAGCGAGCCCAGTAGAGACCTTCCTCATACGTCTGAGCCCAGAGCAACTGGTCACCCCAACCTTTGAGAAAGTGGAAGCGCAGGTAAAGACGCAACATTTTGAACGTGTCTGTCATCATCCTCACCAACCTCTGGACAGAGTCTTAGGAATCCTTTTGCCTGTCTTCGGCGTGTATTTACCAGATGTAAAAGACACAGCTACGAGCACCAGGAGGAGTGACAGTGATGTTTTCATCATCTTTGCAGGCTTTCTGGAAGACATGGAGGGAGAACATTAGAGCAGGGACATTTGGTTGTGGGGCCCCACCAGAGGAAAATGGATGCAGTGAGTGTTTTATCCATTCATGTACTATACCGCTTTTCCACACCTAATGCACATTTTACTACATCTATTTCCCCTCCTCACCCTACAACCCATCTTAGAACAGGGGTGTCAAAGTCAAGGCCCGCGGGTCAGATCCGGCCCGCGAATAAATTATCTATGGCCCCCGGGACGATATTTGATTAGTATTGGAACCGGCCCGCAGGCCACAGCCGCCTGCTGCTGTTTTGCACGCACCAATACTCCCATCAGTGTTGGCGCTAGGAATTTTCAAAATGGGGTGCCAGGGACCCCATCAAGTCATAAAAATGGGGTCCCACAGTAAATTTTTGAGGTCCCACTTTTTTGTAAGCGTTTTGAAAACAAATGATAAATGTATGCATTATCCTGTTATATCTCACATTCTATAATGTGTTTTGGAAAAAGGTTGTCATAAATGTTAATTTTAAAAAAACTAAAGAAAACAAATTTTTATGGATATGTAAATTTATTCAGTTATAAACATACATTCACTTTCTTCTTTCCTTCATAGATATAAACTTTACCACTGCCGCTATTTTTTTCTATATTTTTATTGTAACATTTTCAGAATGGGTTTGTTCTATTTTTGGCCAAAGTAAGACAAAGAAAACAATCTGAAGTTGTCTTTATTTTTTAGTTTTAATGCCATGATTTTAATAGTCCGACCCGCGTGTGCACAGATTTTCCCTCCATGCGGCCCCTGAGCTAAAATGAGTTTGACACCCCTGTTCTAGAAAATCTCAGAGATCACAAATTTGAAAAAAGAGACAAAAACTAACCATATTTGGTCAACTCTGAGAAGCATGGGGGTTTATAGTTTGTGATCTAAACACTCCTAGTCTTTTCCCCTATCTTGGCTTACACCTGCTATTCCTGACTCCTTACTCTCAATTGCAAATGTTTGGGTGTAATATTAGATAAGACTAACTGGAAATCTCATATAAAAATACAACACAAGGTGCAGGAAATATTTCAAAAATGAACAAAGCTAAATATGTTCTGGACCAGAAATCACTTCATGTTCTCTACTGCTCGCTAGTGTTATTGCGTAGAAATTGAGTGAATAACTGCACAAGTACACTTCATTCATTAACTGTGTTACAAAAAAGGTCAGTTAGAATAATATATCATGTTGGATATCGAGAACATACAAACACTTTATTTATTGAATCAGATATATTGAAATTCAAATGCTTTTGGAAAAAGCTCAAACCTATGCACAAAGCAAACTATAACCTTCTACCCAAGAATGTATAACAATTATTCTCAACAAAAGACGAGAATCATAATCTTAGAGAAAATTTTAAACAACCTAAACATGACCTTTTTGGAGACACATGCTGCTTCAACACCCCTTTTTTCATTAGCCTCTCTGTGTTCCCTTCTTTTTGGAAAACTGCTCATATAATAGCAAATAAATGCAAACATATCACCCACTTTAAAAAATAGTTTTGTTCATTAATACTGTATGTCTCCTTCGCAACTGGTGCATGCACGTCTATGCGAGTGCAACAGAGGCCAGTCAACGTCAAGAAAAGTGCTGGTGGTCCGAAAGATTGCCTGTACGTTTAGCTCAGTCGTCAGGACGCTGGCCTTTCACACGGGTTTGAGCCTCACTCGGAGCAGTAAGAAAAAAAATAATGCAGCCGAGAGGGGAAATACACAATCGCTACACAAAGCTGAGCATTGTGTCACCACGTTTTCATGCACTAAATTAGTCAGATTTTTCAAATAGTTCAGTTTTTTTGTATTTTCACACCTGTGTGTGAAGTCCAAGTGTCCATGCAATCTCTCTAATGTGACTATTGGTCATACACCATGTGCCTCCCGTACACTGGGGGGCGCTTATTTCCTTTTAGCGCAGATAAATGTATTGCTTTTCCTGTTGACCTATGACGTCACACCAGGCATCTGTAGCTCCATTGTAGCTGATGTCCGCTGTAATATTGGCACAGATTAGAAATGGCTATGCTGGTGTTAAATAGCAGACAGCCTCAAGAAATTATTTTATATTGCACTACGAACGTAAAGCTACCAGCTATTGGACCAGAAACAGGTCCGAAGCAAAGAAAGACCAACAGGAGAGAGTTTATTACAAGGAATTTTAAGACGGAGAATCATGGAAACAAAACTTTCGAATGTCTCAGAGTCCATTCATAAGGCTCTGTGGATTGATGGAAGGAGTTTTTAAATCCAAAGGAATTAAAATTCCTTCCAGATGAAAGTTGCTATTGTTCTGGACTATCTTTTTGCCATTTGTGTGAAATACAGAGTTATTGTAAATCAGTTTGGAGAGCACACATGCAGCATGAAGAGGTTTTTGTACGCTTTATTATTCACCTTTATTAGACCCGCTTCCTTCTCTTTACTCTGATTCGTATTTTGCACCGTAAAAACACCTTCCTCTCTTTTTCTCCGAGTACAGAACGATCACTCTGCTCCAAGAGAGCACAGCTTGTAGGTTCAATGTGCACAATTGAATATCTTAGTTGCTCAGACAGCAATGTGTTTATATCAGTTTATATTGTGGTATGTCCTTTCTTAAAGGGGAAAGACATTAATGTCTCTTATTTTCATGATAGCATTTAAGCTAGCAAGCTGGCACCAGGCAGTCCGAATGTTTATCAGAATGCAATCATCAATCTAGGTTTTTTCGATAATTTCAATTTAAAAGTATAATACTAACCGTTGGGAGTTTTACCGCTGTCGTCATTACTTCCATTTATCGTTGCACACCTAGTGCTGCAGAACAGGAACCTGCTTCAAACCAGTTTTTCAACAAGCTGTAGGCAGGCGGGTTCAGTAGTATTCACTTTTTTGCCCAAAATTTGCCCTGGTTCTCATATAAAATGTTGGTTCTCGTTGTACAGAAGGCTATTCGCTGTGGCATTTTAGTGCCTAAACAAAAAACCCACATGTTGGTGACTTAATTTGTGTTTTTCCTAATAATCCAGTGTGAGGCCAAATGAATTAAAAAGTGACAGCACTTTCATAAAAATGTGAGGAACACTTTTGAATTTAAAAGAAAATTGGTGTCTGGGTGGCTCTCCCATACCACCTCTTTGCTCATCGCTCGTTCAAACTTGTGTGGAGAACAAAAAATCATATTAACTTTATTTTTTACAGGGAAAATTGTTTTTTTTGTACGGTGCGGTCTTTGTCTGAACTCATGGAGCCAATTACTTGAAAAGCATGTAGAAAATGTGACAGACACGGCGAAACACAAACAAATAGGAGTTTTCCAATATAACCTTTTCACTTTTGATACAAAACTGATTGGAGGCTTGAGTATTGGATACCAATCATACACACTTGTATTAGCTATGTCCAGCTTTGCACAAGTAAACGCACTTTAGGACTGCTTGTATCGGAGCATGCAAGCCCATATACTCCTACTCTTGTTTGTTTTGCTCATGTCAGTGAAATAAATTTTAAAAGAAAACATCCCGATTAAATTTTTGGATTTGTACCTTTTTTTGCATTTATATTTTTGCCATTTTTCTTTAAATTTTTCTACATTTAAAGCACTTACTTGTAGTCTCCATAACATGTAATGGTGTTTTTTTGGTCAAAAGTAGTTTGTTTTACAGACCCTCTTCAAGCTGCTTTCTGAATAGTCTCTTCAGGATGCGCCGTTCTTATTTATGAGTCTCCACTTAGACTGAGTCTTCTCCCGGCCAGCCATATTGTAGTTTTTAGCTCTTCCATATCGGGTATACAGACAGATAAGTTCGAACTATACGCTTTATAAATTAGAAAGGGCAACAGCGGAGGATGCATGTGCATGTATGAACCAGTATGCCCCACAACAAGATGATAGAGGAAAGTAAGGAATTGATAGACTACAATGGCGGAAGCTCTTCGGGTAAAACTTTACCACCTATGGAGACGTCTGCTGACACCACCAATTGGAAAAATGTCACAAGTTGGGCAAATTCCAAACGGCTTCTTTGGAGGAAATATGAAAGAAGGCAAGATATTTTTATAAATATCTCTGCCATGCCTCCATGGTTTGATTTTAAATGTTCTGGACTTGTACAGATCCCAAATACACAAAAACTGGTAACAATAGGTAAGAAACAGTGACGTGCAGTCAGGGGAGGCAGGTGAGGCGGGGCCTCACGTGCCATCATGGAAAGAAAAAAAATGTAAAAACAAAAAAATTTAAATAAATTGTTATATGTATCCAGTGATTATACTATAAAGTTGTTTTCCATTTAACTTCACCAGTTTTAGATTATTTTTATTCAAAATCACTGAATTTTCTTATTTGCCGTTCAAATACTGAGAAGAGACTTGCGGTGAGTCACCAGCCAGTTGAGCCTCACCATGGAATGCGCAATGACTCGGCTAACTGCTGGCCTGCTGTGCAGTGAGACTGTATTGCTATATGAATTATATATACATTTCTATAGTTTAGTTAGCTGAGGTATATAATGTACAGTGTACTTTGTCAACAACTGTATGTGTGTAACGTATTTCTTGTGCTGAGCAATCATAAAACGGCTGCGAAGACGCACTGGCTGAGGCTCGCAGTAATCCCGCGTCATGGTGGTAGAGGGCGCTAGTGATCCCAGGAATCATTTTTGCGACTATTCGGCTGCAGAATAAGTGACAACAAGCAGCAACAGTTAGCAATCGTTTATTTTTTCCTCTCGCCTGGACTTTTACCATGGAGGATTACATATCTAAAATAAAACAGTTTTCTAAACTGGACTTTCAATTGAAGCAGGAGGTAATAATTAAAGGAAGATCTCCATCGAGACAGAGAGACTTTTAAAACTGAAGAAAGATAAGGAAGACTTCTATAAACAAGTTATCGGTGCTTTTGTTCAGAAGGAGCGGCGCATGGACTTCATTTATAAGTAAAGGTAAGACTATAATAATGTTTTTTTTATTAAATGTGCTTTTTTGTGTGCTACAGTTTGTATGTGTAAAGTTAAATTTAAGTTAAAGTACCAATGATTGTCACATACACTAGGTGTAATGAAATTTGTCCTCTGCATTTGACCCGTCCCCTTGATCACCCCCTGGGAGGTGAGGGGAGCAGTGGGGAGCAGTGGGCAGCAGCGGCGCCGCTCCCGGGAATCATTTTTGGTGATTTAACCCCCAATTCCAACCCTTGATGCTGAGTGCCAAGCAGGGAAGAATCCTGGTATGAGCTTTTAAACATAACCTGTTAACTGCTGCCAATCAAATGGTGAATAAGATACTCTTTAGGGTTCATATGTTTGTAAATCTGACTGTGATGAAGTCACAGCCATGAACCTCACCGCACGTCACTGGTAAGAAAAGGTTTTGCATGATAGGTCCCCTTTGACATGACATTACTGTAATCTGCGACAAACTAGTAATTTTATCAACTGAATGAATATGCATGTTTAATATTTCACACACTTGATACAAATATATGTAACACTGTATTTTGCAATGTTGTTCTTCTCTAGCCCTGGAAATGATATTTATTTATAAATTGTCTCCGCTACAAGCAAGACCAAAAAAGGAGATTCAAGTTCGTATGAAACCTTGTCGTATCTTACCTGTTCCTGGGCGTGTAGGTGAGAATAGTGTTGCAGGATCTTACCAGGCGGCTCTTTAAATACACATCCGTCTACGGTCACGCCCTCTGTTCTTCTCCTCCCACCTGTACAGGCACTAGAAAATAACTTCAGCAGGCAGTAGTTATATGATTATTCTAGTTTTGTGCATGCTTATTTGTCTGTATCAAGTGTTTTAAATTTTCCTAAACAATTTTTGAGCTAAACTATCCAAACGGGAATATAGTTTAAATCAGGGGTCTGCAACCTGCGGCTCTGGAGCTCTGGAGGCTTTTTCATGCCTCTGCCCTGGCTCCTTTTGGCTTGCCTTTGACACAAAATTTCAATAAATAATGTCTATTTCATTTGAATTAATTCTATTATATCCACTTTACTTTTATGTTACTGTTGTTATTTTGGAAAGTTCTGTGGTCTTGTAATATAAAAATAAAACATATTTTAATATGTTGTCGATCGAAATGTATGTCACACCCCCTATGTGTCATCTTTTGTTGCCAAGCAATTGTATAGTTTTTAGCTGTCAACATATGGTAAGCTAGCAATTGATGGAAATTACAACATTTAATGCTTCATGGACAGATTAATTTGCCTTCACTGTTGAGTTTGGTTAATTGGTTGGTTAATTAATATGTGGGGAGAAAATAGCAAACAACAACAAAAATCGAATGTTGGAGACATTTCAAAAACAAACACACAGCATTTGAGAAAAAATACCCAGCTGGAGATGACCGAAAAAGACCAGTTTTGGAACTGCTGCGGAAAGCTGATCAAACTTGGTGAGTTTTTTTCTGTCTGGTGTTGGATTTCATAAATGCTATTTCATAAGTGTAGTGAAACTTGAAGTTCTCGTCATTTTAGGGATCAAACAGAGTTTGCGGCTCTCTGTGAGTTTTATTTGGTGGGAAATGGGCTCAAATGCCTCTTTGTATGGTGAAGGTTACCGACCCCTGGTTGAGCAAATACTGTAAAACACAAATGGTACTTTTTTAAGTGCAGTAAGTCCTCGTAGGTAATACAGTAACTGCCTTTAATTGGTTGAAAACATATATCAGCCCCTTTCCAAACATTTTTAATATCATGAAAAAGTTTATTTATTTCCATAATTCCATTCAAAACTTTAAACTTCCATAGATTATAAATTCAGCACCACAACCTAAGCGATTTCAAGTATTTAGTTGTTTATTTGTGCATAATTTGGGCCTCCAGCTCACAAAACCCACGAAAACAGGATTTTAAAAAAATAGAACATTGTGAAGAAATCAACCCAAATTTTGCAGGGCATGGATGATTACAACGGAGTGTCACACACTACTCATCTACTAAACTCAAAGCACCTGCACAGGTTTTCCCAGGTGTCATTAAATTGCTTCACTTTGGTTCAATTGTCTCATTTAGGTTCAATATGGGGAAGACTGTAGACTTGACAACTGGCCAGAAGACCATCATTGATACCCTCCATTGGATGGGTAAACACAGAAGTTCATAGCTATAAGGGGGCTGGCTGTTCACAGAGTGCTGTGTCCAAGCATATCAAAGGAAAGTCTAGTGGAAGGGCAAAATGTGGCAGGAGAAGATGCACCAACAGAAGAGCTGACCTCGGGCTTCTGCGGATGACCAAACAGAAGATTCATGAATCTGGCAGAGATCCAGAAAGAGTGGAATGAGGCGGGAGTCACAGCTTCAAAAACCACCACATTCAGACGGGAGATGGGCTACAACTGTCGGGTTCCTCGGGTCAAACCGCTTCTGAGCTTGAGCCAACGTAGGAAGCATCTCAACTGGGCCAATGAGAAGAAGATCTGGAATGTTGGCCAGTGGTCCAAGGTCCTCTTTTCTGATTAAAGTAAAGTGTGCCTTTTATTCTGGAATTAAGGTCCAAGGGTTTCGAGGAAGACGGGTGAGGAACAGAACCCAAACTGCTTGAGGTCTAGTGTGAAATATCCACAGTCAGTCATGATTTGGGGGGCAACTCTGCTTCCTTAAATCCAAGGTCACTGCATAAGTCTACCAGAATGTTTTAGAGGACTTTGTGATTCCTTCTGCTGAGGATCTGTATGGAGATGCAGATTTCATCTTCCAGCAGGACCTGGCCCCTGCCCATACAGCCAGAAGCACCAAAACCTGGTTTGATGCTCATGCCATCACAGTGCTTGATTGGCCAGCCAACCTAAATCTCATTGAGAATCTATGGGGTATTATCAAGACAAAAATGAGGGGCACCAGACCCAAAAACCAAGAATGGCTGACAGCAAGCATTAAGGAAATCTGGGCTTCCATAACTCCCAGCCAATGCCACAGCGCATGGAGGCAGTGATTAAGGCAAAGGGATTCCCTACAAAGTATTAAAGATTGATGTATCATTTTGAAAGTACCATATTTTGATTGTTTTGATGTGATCCCAATTTCTATTCTAATTTTTGGAAATCTTGTTTTCGTGGGTTTTATGAGCTGGAAACCCGAATTATGTACAAATGAACAACTAAGTACTTGAAATCATTTTAGTTGTGTAAATTTAATCTATGGAAGTTTAACGTTTTGAATGGAATTATTGAAATAAATAAACTTTTCCATGATATTAAAATGTTTTGGAAAGGGGCTACAAATGAATGATTTTAATAAATCAACAAGTGTTATTTGATGAAAATATAACCGGAAGTAATCCGTCTATTTTTGTATTTGATGTAACTGTCAAAAAAACATATTCATAATCCATCCATTGTTCTGCCGCTTCTAAGAACTGCTTGACATATTTAAATTATAATTTGATCATCATTTATTCTTATTCTTATTTGATTTCTAAACACTGCTGAAACAATCAGTTTTGACCTACAGTATATTAGGTTGATTTCATAAACAAAATCAGAATCAGAATAGTTTTATTGCCATTGTTTGAGAACGGGTTCAAAAACTAGGAATTTTTCTTGGTGCAATCGTGCAACATAAAACACATATTTGGTGATAAAAAGAGCTGTAACTGAGCTATCAGATCTTGTTATAGACTTAGAAGGGATTCTAAGTGTAGAATCCAAGTGGCTCCTGTTTCCTTTTGTTTGGAAAACGTCAGGACACCAGGAAGCAGGAAACAAATATTAACACAGACTTTCTGTATGCACCAGTGAATGAGCAGTAATTACACAGATAGACGTGTGGAATGAATCAAGTGGATTGGACAATGAAAGAAGACTAGGCACAATGTCATTGGCTGGCAGGGCAACTCATATAATGTGATGATGATATGATATGAGTATATATACATATATATATATATATATTTTTTTTTTAATATGTATGTATATATATATATATATATATATATATATATATATATATATATATATATATATATATATATATATATATATATATATATATATATATATATTAATATGTATGTATATGTATATTTATTTATATACACTGTATATACTGTATACATATATATATACATACATATATAAACATATACAGTATATATGTTGATATGTTGATGATGGATATATATATATATATATATATATATATATATATATATATATATATATATATATATATATATATATATATATATATATATATATATATATATATATATATATATATATATATATACACACACACCACAATTCTTATTTGTAGTGATTCTCAATCGATTAAAAAAATGTTATTTTTAAAAAAAAAGTGTTTTTTTCTGTTTGTTTACATCTGTTCTGTCCAGCCACTCAGGCAAATCATATTGTTGATTTACACTTTTGTAGATGCCTATGTCTGCTAGACAGATTTCGACTAGAAAAGAGGAGTGTAGGATACTTCTCTTGTTGCCTTATTTGTATTTGACTTTATTAAATGTTTAAAGTAGAATTTTCTTAAACAAAACCAATTTTCTTTTAAGTAATATAGAAATGTATCACAGCTGTTTATCTATTTTACGGAGGATTGTAGTTAGTCATAGCCCTGGCACCCAATGTTACTAAAAAGTATGGATTTTGAATCGAGAATCGTTTTTAACCGTGCCTAAAGATTCACAGCCTTAATATATATGCACACATAAATATTGGTTATCGGTTGTAAAGGTCTGGAAATGATCTTTTATTAGTACGGGTTATAATTTCGATAATCGTTCATCCCAAAGAACAACCAGTAAGCAGAATGTGCACTGAGAACATTTTGCTTTGTCCATCCGCTTTGTCGTCAACGTGTTTTGGCACAGCACCATGGTCAATATTTGAACAAGAGGGCAGGGTCAAAGGCCACTCCTATTGCCACCTCACACTCAACAGCTGCACTCAACACCGCCCTAATAACACGGATCTGACTACCATTCATTAACGTACGTCTGAAGAGGATGCAAGTACCTGCTTGTACTGCAACTGTCGGAAATCTTCAGGCACCTTGGGTAAAGATGGACGTTACTGTACCAACACATATGTTATTCATCAAGAAACAATACCAACATAAACCTGTCCAAAAAAAAGTCTTACTACGTTTCATCCGGAAAGTTTTCACAGCGCTTCACTTTTTTTCCCCACATTTTGTTATGTTCAAGCTTTATTCCAAAATGGAATCAATTCATTTTTGTTCTCAAAAGTCTACAGACAATACCCTGTAATGACAATGCAAATTTATAAAAAATAAAAAATCACACGAACATAAGTATTCACAGCTGTTGCTAAATACTTTGTTGATGCACCTTTGGCAGCAATTACAGCCTCAAGTCTTTTTGAATACGATACCACAAGCTATTTCAAAATCTTAAATGCAAATCAAAAAACTAATTTCAGACCATTTTTTCTATTTTCATTTCTGAAACAAAAGTTGGACAACTATTTAATGACACTTTTTTAAAACGACAATAGGACTCCTGCTGAACAAAAATGTTACTGTTATTCAAGATGCTTTATTGTTGTCCATTCTTTAACATGTACAAGACACAGGCCTGGCCCTAACCAATCTGGCGCCCTAGGCAAGATTTTAGGTGGCGCCCCCCCCCCCCCCCCCCCCCCCCCCCCCCCCCACATCGGCAGTAAAGTGTATATACTCACAAGAAACCGAATAGCTTTGTCTTTGACCTTTTTTTTACTTAAAGAAAGCAAATTAACAATCAGAATAGTTAACAAGATAAAAAAAAATATGAATAAATAAATGAATACAAAAAATAAAAAATGAATATATGAAATACAATATGTTTTACATACATAAACACAAAATAAAACGTGTCAACAAGTTGCATAAAATAAATTAAAAATACAATATAAATAAGGCACTGCACAAAACAAGATATCAAACCAGTATGACTTTAACAACTATATTACAAAAAAAGGGGATCCTACAGAGTTCTCTATTTGTGCTTTTTAATATTGCATTAACTAGAATGACTTACAAATGACTGTACACCAGGGAGTACTGTAATTACCTAACGTTACATTATTATTTTCCATAACAATTTAGCCCCCTCCACAATATTAACCCGACGTTAAAACAGAACTAGCTATTTATTGATTAGCAATTGCGGAATCATGTAACATTAGCTTAAAGCCAGGTTACTATCACATTCTGTAACAGACAAATTATTTCATGTAGGCTAACGTTACCTCCCTGCTACCCCCGTCTTTTTCTCCTTTCTCCTCCTCTTCTTTTCTCTTTTTTCTTCCCTGGGCACCTGACAGTTTTGGCCGTTTTGACATCTTGTGTGGATTTTTTGATGTGGTAAGAGTCATGATACGGGAAGGGAGGGGGCGTAATGTTGTAACAAATATTTCTATTAAATAGGCTTTACTTTGCATTTTAATTAACGTGGGATTATTTTTTGTATTTAGAAATAATAGTACCAACTTTTTTTTTTTTTCTCCAACATTTGTGGCACTGGTGTGGCGCCCCCTGATGGACGGCGCCCTTAGCATTTGCCTATACGGCCTATGCCACGGGCCGGCCCTGACAAGACACATAAGAACTGAAATTTCATTTTCGGCACAGTCCCACTAAGAGCAGACATACGTTACAAGGGGACAAGACGGGACCGCCAACGGATCAGCCACTTACAGCGCTCCTTAAAAAAGGTGGGAAAAAGGTGACATTGGGAAAGGGGGAAGAGTAAAAAAAGTATCAGTCTAAGGCTGGACCCTTGGGAGGGGTCCAGACTGAGTCCAAGGAAAAAACCTCACATAGCATAGCACACATAAACATGATACATGTAATCACAACAACTCGCAACAGAGGGGGGGGATTTGGGGCCCTGGAGGCCGGCTGCTGCTATAAAGCGCTACTCAGCCATCCACAACCCCGGAGGAATTAAGCAGTGGTGAAGGCGTTGATTGGGGGAGGGGAGGGTGCGTGCATGTATGCCCAATTAACTTGGGTGAGATGTTGAAATGTTTTTGTGGACTGGGGCCGATCTCAAAGTTCGACACCAGGTGTTATTGAAAAAAAGGAAGGTCAAAAGCGTCCATCGTTGAGGAGTCCTCGGGGGAGTTCTTCAGAACAGCCTGTTCCTGATAGCGTCAAGGCCATTCGAGGGAGTCAAATCGTAGATTAAGATGTTGTTTTCTTCGAGCAGTCAAAACAATGACATTCCCACTCTGTGTCCGTGCTGGTTCTCTCAAATTCAATTTAATTCTTCCTTCTCAGCAAGCTTCTCCATGATGAGATCCATTTTGCGATTCAAATCAGAAATCGCCACAGTCTGTGTTCCCACAGCCCGACCCAATCCTTCCATTGCGATGAACAACCGTTGGGCTCCTTGAGTGGCTGCCATCGTCTTCCGAATTTGACGATACATCAGAGCAATGCCCAGCCCAATCAGCAGGTGCCCCGCGATCACGGTTCCAAATAGGTAGATGTCTTCCACGTTCTCAATGGAAAGGACTGAGAGGCACATAAGTCTCCATTTATCCCAGGAGTCTCTCACGTACCCCGCAGCAATGGTTCCACCAGGGCAGCCAGGCTCCCCCGAACCTCTTTTCCTTGTCGAAAATACTTTGTCAATTGCGTCGAGAGTCCAGCTGATCATATCCATGTTTGATGTTTAGATTTGAGGACAGTGCAAAGAAAGAGGCTTCAAAAAAGTTCAGACAGGACAAGGACACAAGAAAGCAAGCAGGGAAGGAGGGAGCGGAGAAAAATGCGACCGCCCTCACCAAGAGGCAAGACAGAAAGATGGAGAAAAACATGCTAAACTCAAAGGAAAAGCTCAAATACTGCTTCTGGTTCAATTTGTCATCACACAGATAACCACGCATTTTGGCTGAACATTTTTTTCGATTTTTGTGATATTTTGGAAAAATTAAAATCCATAAAAGGAAAACAGCACAAAATCCAATTTTATGGCAATATTTGTTTGTATTAAAATCTGCCATATACTGTATAGTAAAAATCGAAAAA
This sequence comes from Entelurus aequoreus, assembly GCF_033978785.1. NCBI lineage: Eukaryota > Metazoa > Chordata > Actinopteri > Syngnathiformes > Syngnathidae > Entelurus > Entelurus aequoreus. The sequence goes on along the minus strand of NC_084738.1, from coordinate 50,632,844 downwards.
CGAGAGTCTTTCAAGGGGCATTTTGGCAAACTTTATACTAAGAAGTGGCTTCCGTCTGGCCACTTTACCACACAGGCCTGATTGGTGGTTTGCTGCACTGATGGTTGTCCTTCTGGAAGGTTCTCCTCTCTCCACAGTGGAATTCTGCAGCTCTGACAGAGTGGTCATCGGGTTCTTGGTCACCTCCCTGACTAGACTAAGATAAAAGCAGAGACATCCTGGATAATGCAAAGACATCCTGGATAAAAACCAACGCTTCCATCCAATCTGATGAAGCTTGGGAGGTTCTGCAAAGAGGAATGGGCAGGGAGGAATAGAGCGAAACTGCCAAGCTTATGGCATCGTATTGAAAAGGACTTCAGGCTGTAATTTCTACCAAAGGTGCATCAGCAAAGTATTGAGCAAAAGCTGTGAATATCAATCAATCAATCAATCAATGTTTATTTATATAGCCCTAAATCACAAGTGTCTCAAAGGGCTGTACAAGCCACAACGACATCCTCGGTACAGAGCCCACATACGGGCAAGAAAAAACTCACCCCAGTGGGACGTCGGTGAATGACTATGAGAAACCTTGGAGAGGACCGCATATGTGGGTAACCCCCCCTCTAGGGAAGACCGAAAGCAATGGATGTCGAGTGGGTCTGACATAACATTGTGAAAGTCCAGTCCACAGTGAATACTTATGTACATGTGATTTTTTTAATAATTTAATTTTTAATAAGTTTGGTTTTTTTTTAAAAAAAAAAACATCTTTTCACATCGTCATTATGGGGTGTTGTCTGTAGAATTTTGAGGACAAATACGAATTATTTATTTATTATTTATATAATTCACTGTATGACGCTATAAAGCGTTATATAAAATTTTAGAAAACTTATTTTTATACAATTATATGATTTTTAAATTAATTTAAAATTTTAGAGGAGTTTTAGTCTGGATTTAATCACTTTTTTGTGATTAATAAAACTAGTCCAAATTCACAGGTTGTGTTGTTAATGATGCTAAGTATCTACAGCAGGGGTCACCAACCTTTTTGAAACCAAGGGCTACTTCTTGGGTACTGATTAATGCAAAGGGCTACCAGTTAGATACACACTTAAATAAATTGCCAGAAGTAGCCAATTTGCTCAATTTACCTTTAACTCTGTTATTATTAATAATTAATGATATTTATCTTTGTGGAAACACTGATCATCTTAATGATTTCTCACAATAAATATATATAGAAACAGATAAATATCAATATGCAACACTTTATTTTTATATTTTCTCTAAGTGCACATTTTTCAAATTGAACATTTTCAAATGATCACTTCTAAGACAGTCTTGTGAAATCACAATATCCCATTTTAACTAGCTAGCCACTAACATTTTTTAACAAATCATGAATTACTTTGCACCATGTTTGTACAAATAATAACTCATGTAAAATACAAAAGTAAACTCTCAAATTTTTAAATCATGTCACACTTTGAACTGGACACCAAATCTGTTATCTGTTTCTTTGTCAGTTAGTGGGAAGCTGGCATTGCATGCTGTTCACTAGTGTGTTGTTACTCTGGTGTGTAACTTGACACTGCAACTCTGAGTGAGTCTTGCAGATGTGCATCAGTGAGGCGTGTTCTGTGTTTGTCTTGATGAAGTTCATGTCAGAAAAGCTGATTCACAAAGATAACATTTTTCCTCATTGTTTGCGGAACCTTCTTAATCTTTTGGACATATTTTCACAGCAATCTGGCCTTAAGCTTAATTATGATAAATGTAAAATGTTAAGGATCGGAAATCTAAAGGGAACGTCCTTTCGAATGAAATGCAAAGTGCCTGTTTTGTGGACAGATGGACCAGTTAACATACTTGGTGTTGTTGTCCCAGAAAATCTGGAAGATCTAGGCTCAGTAAATTATGATAATCGACTAAGAAAGCTGGACAAAATTATGCAATTATGTAAAGGGAAATCCCTAACCTTGTATGGTAAAATGTCTATTGCCAACTCGTTAATTATTCCTCAATTTATTTATTTGTTTTTGTCATTACCAGCTCCATCACAAAACTTTTTTAAGATTTATGAGCGGAGGGTCTTTTCGATTTTGTCCAGAAAAGATTAAAAGAAAGGTTTTGTACAAAGAGTATGAATATGGGGGCCTGAAACTTCTCAACCTTGAAGCTATGTGTCTGTCTTTAAAAGCATCAATTGTTCCAAAGATGTATTTAAACATTGAGTGGTACACAAATATCCTGTTGGACAAAAAACATGTACTGTATCAAAAGAAATTGTATCCTTTTTTACAAGTGATCCCCTCCCAGAGAGTCTGCTGGGAAACATGGTGGGGTTCATAAAGGAAACAATCCACTCATAGTGGTGTTTTCAATTTTATGTGCCAGAAAAAAGAGACGATATTTTGCAGCAGTTAATATGGATGAACTCTAATATTGTAATAGATGGAAAGCCTTTCTTTTGGAAAAATATGTTTGAAAGAGGAATCATTTTTGTCAATGAAATTATCAATGAGAATGGTAAAATTATGAAGTATGATGAATTTAGAACTATGTATGGTGATGCTTGCTCAAGCTTTTCATTTTATCAACTAACTGGAGTAATTGGGAAAAGATGGAAACAAATAATTAATTATGGAACTACTAAATTATTAGTTTGTAAACCTCTAATAAGAAATTCTAGTTGGCAAAAAGGAACTAAAATAAATAGAAAAATATATAATTTTTATTTAATAAAGAAATCTTTGAAGGCTGCCTCATACAACACAAATGGAAAATGGGAGGACTTTTTTGACTGCCCGTTGTCATGGGATGCCATATTCAAACTAATCTATAAAACCACTATCGATGTGCAAAATCGTTATTTTCAAATTAAAATTATTCATAACTTCTTACCCACAGGGAAAATGTTAAAATTATGGAATATGACAGAGTCAGATGATTGCCGATTTTGTTGTCAGGAGCCTGAATCCACCCTACATTGTTTTGGTATTGTCATATTGTGTCTTTGTTTTGGGTGGAAGTTGAAAAAATGTGTTTAAGGATTGGTTTGTTTATGAAGCTTAATGTGGTTTCTGTTATTTTAGGAGAGTTCATTGACAATCATGATTTAGTCAATTTAATTACAGTACTCTGTAAAATGTTTATTTTTAAGGCCAAAAACAGATATTCACTTAGTATTACTTTCTTTAAAACATTTATTCAGTATTTTCTAACTTTAGAATGTTACATGGTTGAAAACGATAATGATGCCAAAACACATTAAAAAAAAGATGAGAAGTCCTCAAAGGCTTATTTTGAAAGTATAAATATGTGTATAGATTATATGATATCTGTTGTTGTGTTCCCTAATTTGAGTGACCTGGACATAATCTGGACTGTACATAAATGCTTATTTTGACAATGTAATTTTGTTTATAAATTATATGCAATCTGTTGTGTTCCCTAATTTTTTTCTGTGTACATGAATGAAGGTGTGTGTTGCTGAGTCCGACTTGGACATTATCTGGACTGGGCCTGGTTTAAAAAAACCCTTTAAACAAATCTAATTTCATTGACAACCTGGTCTGTTGAAGATAAGGCCCTTTTTAAAAAAAAATAAATAAAATAAGATAAATAAATAAAAAACATTTTCTTGGATAAAAAAGAAAGTAAAACAATATAAAAATAATTACATAAAAAATAGTAATTAATGAAAATGTTAGTGGACCAGCAGCCTATACAATCATGTGTGCTTCAGGGACTGTGTCCCTTGCAGATGTGTTGTCTATGTTGTGGGCACCAGAATATTGGTAGCAGAAAGAAATAACCCCTTTTGTGGGTGTGGATGAGTGTGCATGGGGGAGGTTGTTTGGGTTGATGCACTGATTGAAAGTGTATCTTGTGTTTTTTCTATGTAGATTTAATTTTAAAAAAAAAAAAAAAATTAATATATATATATATATATATATATATATATATTTATTTATTTATTTTATTTATTTTTTTATTTTTTTAGAACAGGCCCGCGGGCGACTCATCTGGTCCTTGCGGGCGACCTGGTGCCCGCGGGCACCGCGTTGGTGACCCCTGATCTACAGAATAAACCACATGAAGTTAGTACATCAATTGAGGGAAATAGAAGGGGGACACATTTTATGGCATCACATATATATGCTGAAATATTCTGTATCCCCTACTAACTTTTTTTGTCATGAATAAAATACGTCAAATTCACAAGTTGTGTACAATGCCAAGTTTGTGCATATAATCCACATGAACGTAGGTTGAGGAAAATAAAACACATATTTTCTGGCATAAAATACGTGTTTGTTTGTTTTTATTCATGGAATTGAGTCTATACCCTGTAGTGTTTGTTCCCAATATATTAGTGTTATTATTACAGAATGTTATTAATGTAATTTCCATAAAATAGGTAGGCTGACCAACCGCTCTGCGTATACAATAAGCTTAATTGTGCAGCGATGTGGATACAAATACAACGCGTCATGTACCGATGATCTAAAGCATTTGTTCGGGTAGAAATGTCAACATGTCACACCAACAACAATTTGGACAATCATGATCGTAATAATCCACATTTTGTATCATTGACTTCGCTTATAGCACGGAGGTGCGACCGCTGTCTGAACAAGGAACAGAGCTCCGCCCCCATGCGCGCTCCCGCGGCAGGTGATACGAAATATTGCAGAGATACAGAATTTCGCACGACACCTGTCATAAGTCTGAATCTGGGGAAAAAAATATCTTAAAAAATAAATAAAAAAATAAAAGATCGGATCCTGCAAAAAATAAAATTAAATTAAAAAAAATACGATTAGGTATTTAAAAAAAACCGACCTCAAATATCAAAATATGAAAGTGAAATATTAAAATACTTTGTTAAAAATAATTACCAGAGTCAGTAATTTAAATTATTTGTGTGCACCTATTTGTACTTGTATGATTATTTCATTATCAAAATGAAATCCTTGTATCTAAAAAAAAACACGTTGAGTTTCAATTTACCTGTATATCTTAAAGAGCAGAATATGAAAAAAACACAACATGTTTTGATCTGGTTTTAATAAATAAAACTTCAAATATTAATTTAAAAAAATACAATCTCTCCTGGCAGCACTGTGGAACAGGGGTTAGTGCATGTGCCTCACAATACAAAGGTCCTGAGTAGTCCTAAATTAAATCCCGGGCTCGGGATCTTTCTGTGTGGAGTTTGCATGTTCTCCCCGTGACTGCGTGGGTTCCCTCCGGGTACTCCAGCTTCCTCCCACCTCCAAAGACATGCACCTGGGGATAGGTTGATTGGCAGCACTAAATTGGCCCTGGTGTGTGAGAATGTGAGTGGTAATGTTGTCTGTCTATCTGTGTTGGCCCTGCGATGAGGTGGCGACTTGTCCCGAATGCAGCTGAAATAGGCTCCAGCACCCCCCGCGACCCCAAAAGGGACAAGCGGTAGAAAATGGATGTATGGATGGACAATATCTCCTAAAAAAAAAAAAAAAAAAGACTTAGCATGTAAGATAATGCCAATCCTAAAGATTTTTCAATAGTTTTAGTTTTCTTCTCCAAACATATTGCTGGGTATTGTGGCCAAACAGCTCCATTTTTGTTTCATCTGACATCACATGGACAAAGATAAGACCTTCTGGAGGAAAGTTCTGTGGTCAGATGAAACAAAAATGGAGCTGTTTGGCCACAATACCCAGCAATATGTTTTTGGAGGAGAAAAGGCGAGGCATTTAATCCCAGGAACACCATGCCTACCTTCAAGCATGGTGGTGGTAGTATTATGCTCTGGGCCTGTTTTGCTGCCAATGGAACTGGTGCTTTACAGAGAGTAAATGGGACAATGAAAAAGGAGGATTACTTCCAAATTTTTCAGGACAACCTAAAATCATCGGCCCGGAGGTTGGGTCTTGGGCGCAGTTGGGTGTTCCAACAGGACAATGACCCCAAACACACGTAAAAAGTGGTAAAATAATGGCTAAATCAGACTACAATTAAGGTTTTAGAATGGCCTTCCCAAAGTCCTGACTTAATCATGTGGACAATGCTGAAGAAACAAGTCCATGTCAGAAAACCAACAAATTTAGCTGAACTGCACCACTTTTGTCAAGAGTGGTCAAAAATTCAACCAGAAGCTTGTGGATGGTTACCAAAAGTGCCTTATTGCAGTAAACCTTGCCAAGGGACATGTAACCAAATATAAACATGGCTGTATGTATACTTTTGACCCAGCAGATTTGGTCACATTTTCAGTAGACCCATAATAAATTCATAAAAGAACCAAACTTCATGTTTTTTGTGACAAACAAGTATGTGCTCCAATCACTCTATCACAAAAAAAGAAGAGTTTTAGAAATTATTGGAAACTCAAAAGACAGACATGACATTATGTTCATTACAAGTGTATGTAAACTTTTGACCACGACTGAGTATTTAAAAAATATTTTCTTAAAAAATAACCTTAAAATTGACACTTTAGTCAACCTTTTATTTTATTGTTTAAGTTGCTTTAATCACATCCTCTGCAAGCTATGACAAGAACAAAAGTACGTTTGTTCTAGCGGTGGGGAAGCTCATAACCTGAATGTTTGCTTGCAAACCGCATAACAATTAGCCGAGAGACAGCAAGTAAAACAACTTTTCTTTTCCCCTGCTATTTTTTAAATGTACCATCTGACAGAGATATGAAATATCCAGCCTTTTCACTGTGCCTTTTTCGTATCATTAAATAAAAAGGTTGTGAAATAGTTGTGTTCCATTGTAGTCAACTTCAAGAAGAAAGAGGAAAGCATGCTATTTTAACATCCATTTATTACAGTGTACAAAATAATCCAAACAAAAATGATCGCATGAACTTCATATTGGACCCACGTTAAAAAGGGGCCACAGTTGAACATAGTATCAAAATAAAAGATGAAGGAGAAAACAAAAGAAATACAGTCCCACAAGAGACGCAAAGGACAATGTTTTCACAGAAAACACTTTAACAGCTGACCTACAGAATGCTTCGTCATCATAATACTGACGTTCCAACCCATGATGAGGTCATCCGCTGTAATTGCCACTGGTGTTTGTCATGATGTACACTTTGTTGCGGAAGCAAAGCTTTAGTAAGCGAGCACACGTGAGGTCTTACACAATCTTGAAGCACATTCACTTGCTGCTGGGACCAAAGGGAAAACGAGGCTCAACTCCTTTTGATCCTGAGGACAAAAGTGCCGTACGTCGACCTGTTCAAGCCACGTTAAAAACATGCACACGGCGGAACTCCATTGGCCTTTTCTTTTTAAAGTGCTGCCAAACAATCCTGCAAATTGCCGACTGAAAATTGGAGAATTGGACGAGGACATGGGAAAATTTTCTGTTGAATTACAGAGACTTCTTTTGGACATGCTCCTGATGTGGATAGTGACAAGCAGACTTAGTGGTCGAGCTGTGAAGGTTTCAGTCGAACTGGTACACATATTCCACACTATAAATAATAATAAAAAAAACACCACAGTGCCATTGGTGATCAGCTCACATAATTGGAGTCCTTCACTCTGCAGTGGTTTGACAAAAAGGAAATGTAGAGTTCACATGCAACATGGCCAGCATGGCGGGTCAGTGGTTGTTGGCATGGTGATTGGGGGGTAAAGGTGGTCCGTTGACACCAGGGTGGTAAAACGCACAGTTGCTCTCATATCTGCAGTTCCCTTTCATCATGAAGTGGCGACAAATCGGCCGATTGGACATGTCTGTAGGGCGGAAAACAGGACCACATTAGCCAAAACATACCATTTGTGCATTTTAAAGGCTGAGGATTAATTCAATGTCAATATATGCTAAGCAAACACCGTATTTCCCGGACTATAAGCCGCTACTTTAAACGCTTTGAACTCTGCGGCTTATAAAACGGCGCGGCTAATTTATGGATTTTTCTTTGCTAACGGCCATAATATTTTGCATTCAACAAAATGTTTTCATATTACATTGACAGCATCTTAAAAAAGGTGTGTTCTTTTTTGTGTAATGGTGCCAACTTTTGGACCAGTTTGCGGGTTGAAAATGTACTTCCGGTTTCGTACCTTGACCCGGAAATATAACCATCCATAGCTTTTCTGCTCGAAATTTTTTTTCATTTTTCAATCCAAGCAATGTTTGTAAGTTTTACAACTAAAACTATTCATACTTACTAAATCGTCACATTTGAGATGACTGTAGAGTGTTTTCATGCATATTGGTACGTGCTATCGTTATTTAATGAGGCTAAAATCATTACCATTAGAGAATAAGCTAACATGTTTACGAGTTTTTGTGTTGGTATTATTATTTTACAGTGGCATTCTTTTTGTACTGTTACATTTTCGTAAATTCACCAAAACTTCAGAGTGAATTTATTGAGTCTGTTTAGCTGAGCGCTACTAGTGGGTCCTTGACGATGACTTGTTTTGTTTGATCAGCCGTTTTGGAAACAATTGAGGTATGTAAATAAACATTTTACAAAATATTTTTCTTCTAAAATGATGTTGGTGCGGCTTAACTACTAGTGCATTCTATAGCTCAGAATAATACAATAACTTAATAGTGTAATATTTGAAAATATCTTATTAATAACATATGCAAACTATGAAGTGGGCCAATAATGGTCAAAGACGGCACCCAGTTCCTGTCATAGATGATCATTCTGTGCCACACCACATTCATTTCCCATGAGAGGTCAGATATTTTGTTTGGTTTTATTTACAACAAACGATGCGTCTCTGTTCTTTGAACGATGCCAGTGACATTTAATGACAAGCAGAACCATACATTGCTCCTCCACTAGATCTTTAGTCCGCATTCTTGTTATTCATACAGCACTAAGTTGTATGAATACCTAAGTGTTGGGCTGTGAGGTGTTCTAATCAACAGTGCCACTGCAGGTTGCAGTAAAGTAATGCATTTCCTTTGGGACAAAAATAAATAAAATACAACATATTTGTACACTGGTAGAGATATCTGAAAAAGATGACTTGTGCTCACGTACCATTCATATTGTTGTGTGCTCCTCTGGGACCCCCGCGTCCTCGGCCTCGGAAACCCGGTTCTCCACCTCGACCCCTTCCTCCTCGGAGGAATGGACCACCCCGGTGTGGCCCTCCTCTCATGGAGTCATCTCCCCAGTAGTTGCCGTTGTCTCCGCGGCCCTGTCCCGGCGGTGGCCCCATCATGCGTGGGCCTCCTCCGGAGTTGAAAGGCGGTCCGTGATTGTGTGGGGGCGGAGGGTGGCTGAAGCGGGGACCGCCCGGCGGCATGTTGGGCGGGAAGCCGCCGTTCATGGGCATCTGCATGTGCATGTTGTTCATTCCTGGACCGTGACCCGGCATACCCATGTTGACTGGAGGCAGGGGAGCAAACAAGAGGTTAGTGTCTGATGCAGGCCCACATCATGCTAGCAGCAAAGATGCACATTTAAACAAATGTGTTTATTGCAGCAATACAGAACATAGAAAATGTGCAAAAAATAACAGGCATGTGTTGTAAGGTTTGATGCTCATAATCTCAGGGGTTCATGAATGCACCTTGCTCCCCAAAACCACCATTGATGCATAATACTTAATTACTTACATCAAGCAAATGAAGACTGTCATGAAAGCAGTAGTGAGGCCAATACATGACATGTATTTTTCATGTTAGGACAAATAGGGCAGACGGGTCGTCTTGGTCTCGCTTCCGATCGGTGGGTCGGGGGAGGCAAGGCAGCACCGCCACACCGGGCTGTCTCGCGGGTCCCTTCCAGGGAATAAAGGCCTACCCGCAGTCTCGGAGACACACATGCCCAAACAGTAATGTCAAGGGGGCCAAAATGACATTGCCTTTAAGCAATCATCCGCTGCCTTTGTCTTCTAATGACATCACAGCAACAGCGGTGGCTGCAATATTTTCCTCAAAGAGGAGTCTCGTGGGATGAGATTTTACGAGAAATTTTACGAAAAAATTGCAATGGAAACGCAGCTCATGATGGTTTTGGCCCGCAAGGCGCATTCATGAACCCCCGGAATTAAGAGCATCAAACATTACAATACAAGTGAGTCGTTTTTTGCACATTTTCCATGTTCTGTATTGCTGCAATAATTATGAATATTTGTTGCAGATTGTATTTATCATGTTTTATTGTATTAAATAATGTAATCTATAACAGCAGTTTTCAACAGGGGGTCCATAACTCCCAGGGAATTTTAAAGATTTTTTTTGTAATAATCCCTATGCAAATTTTCCACAAATTTAATAATCTTTAAATACACATTAACGTTAATCTAACACATTCTATGTAGTTTGGAAATAGGCTTGAATAGAATGGGGAAATGATGTGGTTGCGGTGTAGATTCCAAAAGTCTTCAAATTTTTTTAGTAAAAGCACATGGAACCAGGGGGAACATTAAAGGAAGACATAAAAAAGCAGAGCTTCTGCAACCAGCTGGCAATTGAGCGGTGCCATTTTTACATACAGCTACCAAAGTAAAGATCTAAACACATACATAACAAAGTGTGATTTTGACAAAGCGCTACACCCCCGAAAAAATTCCCTTGAGTTGTGGTGGAAAGGTTGTGGAGCTTGAGGACTTGCATTGTGTGGAGTTTACCTGGAGGTGGGCCCTGGTTCTGGTTCTGTTGCAGTGATCCCAGAAGTTGTTTAATCTTATCGGAGAAATCCGGCTGCTTAATTAGGTCTTCAGTAGACTGGTTACCGGACGCACCCTAAAAACAGAAAGCGTTTATAAATAAGCCAACACTACAAATAACACTATGTCAACAATCTAGTGTGACCGATGTCATTTATAAATCTTAGAGCAGTGACAAAAAATGTTGGGTCGAAATGCGCTTAAAAAAAAACTTGCTTTGATATTGCCACTCAATGTTAAGACTAAATATAGTGATTATGTCTGCCAAATTATTTTTATATAAGGAGCATGTCCCTAATGATTTGACCCCAGATACCTCTTTAAAATCTTTGACTGCAATAATTGTGATGCACTTGAATGAAATTAGCTACTTGGAGCTAGTTTTGGAGGTCATTTAAGCAATAGACCCTCGACTGAATGCTGGAAAGTAACAGACTAAGATTATAGTCATTTAACTCACCACCTTCATCATATGTATATGTATATTTTGATATATGTGTCTCATGCTAACATATGAGAGTGGATTGATGCATATATGAGGCTTAAGTAAACAGTTTAAAACAAGTAAATCAAACAGACGGAAAAGCTTTATTTCACTGCTGACAAACGTTTCCAGTCGGCAGTAAACATGTACCATGATAGACGTGAGCAGCTCCTGCACGTTGACGGCTGGTGCGACAGCATTGTTGACAGTGTTTGTGTTTTGTGGGCTACAGGAGCTGTTAAGGTTGCCTATCAGGTTGGCAAGGACGGGCGGCAGCTTGGAGCCCTCGTTGTGGACCATGGAGGGAACCTGCTGGGACGTGGTGTCCATGGGATCCGCGTAGCCGTCGTCCATGGAAGAGTCCTGCGTGGTGACCAGACATACGTCCATTAGTGATGACAACACTCAGGTATCAAACCTTGTATCGCCGATACCAAGGCCGTTACAGCTGCTGATGTCGCATGGCTGTGATGCGCCAAAATAAAAGTAATGTCAAACTTTTCTGCTTAGAATTTAGATCCAGGTTTTCTGGAAGGACTACATTTGATATTGTATTAGTCACCGTTGTTACTTTCAGGCATGTTCAAATTAATTTATAAAATATATACATACATTTTGAATAGTTATTCAATTATTTTGTATTAATATCAAATAAAAAACAATATTTTAATATTAACTAATTATTAATAAATGAATAATCATACAAACATTCATTCAGTGATGGACATGCATTCATTACTTATGTGGTATCAAATTGTTAGTGTTTTTTTTATTGAGTTATTTTTATTGGACCATTGTTTATTGAAAAAATATTGCGATATATGAATAATTATTATGTAATTGTTACACTAAAACAAAGCTAAAAGTTGTACATCCAGGTTGCCTGCAATCATTTTTAAATCCAGTAGATGTTGCTATTAAGCACTACACCAACAATGTCAACACAGCTTAGGAGAACACACTGTTCAGTCACGTACACATTACTAATGTTCATTGCAACATAAGAGACAATAATAATGTTGTGTTTTGAAAGCTACACTTACCTCATCCAGAGGGATGAGACGAGGAGGCATGGGTTCATAAGGCTCTGGGTCTGGTTCATGTGGACTGTCAGGCACACTAGTGAGGAGAAAAAGATTTGAACATTAAGTCATAATTAGGCACATAAACTCTGAATCCAAGACAGAAACAGTCTTACCTGTCTTTACTGAGGAAGATCTCCTGCAAGATGCCCATCTCACGGTCCCGTTGGGTAAGTTTTTCCGTGCTGTTGGCGCCGGGGTTGACCAAGCTGCCAGGCAGTGTTAAGGGTCTGGGAGGTGCCCAGGGGACCCTCTCCTCCATCGTGTCGTGGGAGAGCCGTCGAGCCATCTCAAATGTATGCCTGTCCATCATCAACTCCCGTTTGGCTGCCTCACCAAAGTCCTTGATCTTGTTAACGTTGACTAAGACGACAGGACAATCACATGATTAAAATATTTTACTTTTTGGGAGGCTTATAACTCAACCGCCAACCCGAACGTGATATACCTCTCTCTGTCTCATCCAGGTCAAAATAGTAATAATGTTTGAGATGATCCTCATGAGCCCAGTGAACTGTCTTCTTCTTTTTGCCCTTCTTGGTCAAATCCTCTTCTCCACGAGGCTCCGACAAAGCGTTAGGCTTGTCTCCTGCAAATAGTCACAGATGGCAATGTCAGCACATTGACTGCACTTAGGTGGAAAAAAAGAGTGATGTTAAAAAAGGACAATAAATCCTATTATGTTGCAGTGTTTCCCTAGGTTTACAGCTTCGGGGGGATTGATGTGCGCACATGCACAAGTAAAGCACCATCGCACCGCTCCTGTTTCATTGTTTTTCAAACTGTTCATGGTTTGTGAAAGTGGGCTGATTGAACAGACACGCCCACACATTGGAATAATTGCATTGTTAACCTTTTTAAATCAGGCTTTTTACTGATCATGTTGAACTATGTTTTTTTGTTATATATTTTTGTTGTGCCATTCTATTTTTTATTTATTGCTATTACATGGCGTTAATTTTAGTTTTTCTCCAGTGTGGACACCTCAAATGTGGCGTTTTCTGCTTTTTTTTTTTTTTAGTTAAGCACTCTGTTTGCCACTTGCTTGTGTTTAAAAAGTGCTATATAAATAAAGTTGATTTGATGTTCATACATTTTCATATCCATACACATGTTCAATGTTAAAAGGTATGCTCAAATTACTTCCAACTGTGATCTGGCACTATATAGAAAACATACATAAAAAGTAACATGAGCTTCCTGGGTTGTTATTATAATATGTCATACAACTGTCTTTATTAAGGAAACCAGCCTCACCAGTGTCCATAGAATCTGGGTCTTCAGTAGGAACTGGGGTTCCGGGTCGTTCGGGTTGCTGGTTTTCTTCAGGGTTATTTGAAGAAGCGGCCTCCGGAGATGGCGGTTTGACAGAAGTTGAGGAATACGTGGATGGTTTGCCCTCAAATGGACTCGCCTGAAGATGAAAAGTGATAACATTTAGTGAGATTTAGATCAATCAAATTCTGGGCACAAAAAAACATTACTCGATTCACACTAACGTGATCTTAATTTTTAAATGACCAATTTCTATCCAAATACATTTTTTTGGTGTTTTGTAAGATGAATGCACTTTCAAAACACACGCACTGACATATATTGCAGATCAGTCAGTTCGGAGTAGCTCAGTCACTGCACTGCTATGAGTGCAATGACATGAAACAAAGCATCACATTTGCTACCTTGTTGGAGGTTGGGGACACAGCCTTGGCGCTCGAAGGTGAACCAGCAGCGGCTTTCTTCTTCTTGATCTTGATACCAGGCACAGGAGCAGAATTAAGTGCATCCAGGAACCCTGTGCACTCCATTGCTGCAGAAAGGCGGTGGAACTGTTATCATGGCAATCACCTTTAATCTGGCCAATATATGTTTAAAATTGAACAAAAACGTTGTGCTTACGTTGTGCAGGAATGATCTTGACTTTGATTTCTTTGGCTGCATTGGAAGGCATATTTAAAGGTTTGTATTTCTTCTCCAGTGGAGGAGTATCAAACGGACCACAACTATTGAGAGGAAGATAAATAGAAAAGACAGTCTTAAGGTTACGGTCAATGACCACCAGATGGCTGTAGAGAGTCACTTGACACACTTTGCTCAGGTGTGTTGTGATCAAGTACCTTAATCTCTTTAAGAGTGGAGGTTTGATGTTGTACTTGTCTCCCAGCTGTGGAGCAACGGGGGGTTTCTTAGTTGGGACGGGGCTTGGAGTGTCCATCTCTAGACCTACATTAACACACAAAATTGTCATGAGCAACAACTTCAGCATCAAAAGTACATCAGTTATATGGATAATTAGGCTGACCTATTGAACGAATCTTTGCATGGCTTGGCGCGTGGGCTTTAGCCTTGTCTTTCTTCTTCTCCTCGTCGCCACTCTTGTCCTTCACGTCACGTAATGGGACTTTAGCGTCTTCCTTCTTCTTCTTTTTTTTATCTGCACATTGAATATAGCAAGTGTGTTACCAAATGTAAATAAAAGGAAGCGACATTTATTCAAAATATATAAAATAATAAACCATGCATACCGGCCGGACTGTTGGCACTGCTTGATACACTCTGTGAGCGAATTGTTGCCATCCATCCCTCAACAAGCACAGATGCTAACTTTCTTAGTTCTACAACAGAAATATGAATGCAGAGGTTCAGCCATTGTACATAAAAATAATATAAAGAACATGGTAAAACAAACTGACCTTCCGTGTCTGCACATTTGCTCAGTTGCTTGACCAACTTTGCTGTGTTGTTCTGGGGAAAAAACAATTACAATGAAATGCATAAAACCAATATGGTTAAGCTATTTTATAAACTTAGACATTAGACTTAGAAAAACTTTAATGAACCACAATGGAAATTGTTCAACACAGTAGCTCAGTTACAATGTTATGTCTAGAAATACCTCCTTGAGGTGGTCCACTTTGAGGGGCAACTTTTGCAATGTGAGCAGAATGAGCTGCAGCAGAGGACTGTTGTTGGTGGTCTTTGAGTAGGTGAGCCAAGAGTTTAGCAGCCTGTAGCCACCAACTCTGATGTACCTAAAAGGAAGGGAGGACAACATTGTTTTATGACCACAACAAAGACACAATATGGCCTCGGATGCTAATAACATGATCTCAGCTTGTTATCCTAAATTCATATTTCTAATAAAGGACAAGCTGCAGAGCCCCAACACTTAACAGTGTGCTGCCGGACACTTTAATAACATACAAAACAGATGAATCTAGAATTTAAAACAATACTTGCAATATTTTTTTTTCTGCATTTTTTGGGGGTCAGTGTGTTTACAGACTCAGAGTAGGTGATTACTTGTTTTTCTACTGTACAATTAAAATTATATATTTTTCACAGATAATCTGGTCTAAATAAACTAGTCCACCTGGTTTAAGACGTACAATATATATATATATATATATATATATACACACACAATATATATATATATATATATATATATATATATATATATATATATATATATTGTGTGTATATATTGTATATATATATTGTATGTATATATATATATATATACAACCAGGTGGACTAGTCCACCTGGTTTAAGACGTACAATATATATATATATATATATATATATATATATATATACAATATATACACACAATATCTATATATATATATATATATATTGTATATATATATTGTATGTATATATTGTATGTATATATAGTATGTATATATATATATATATATATATATATATATATATATATATATATATATATATATATATATGTATATATATATATATATATATATATATTGTACGTCTTAAACCAGGTGGACTAGTTTATTTAGACCAGATTATCTGTGAAAAATATATAATTTTAATTGTACAGTAGAAAAACAAGTAATCACCTACTCTGAGTCTGTAAACACACTGACCCCCAAAAAATGCAGAAAAAAATATATTGCAAGTATTGTTTTAAATTCTAGATTCATCTGTTTTGTAAATATATATATATATATATATATATAGGCGGATCGGTGCGGCGTCTTCAGTATCGCGGACGCTGTATCGATCCGTTGTGGTGAAGAAGGAGCTGAGCCGGAAGGCAAAGCTCTCAATTTACCGGTCGATCTCCGTTCCCATCCTCACCTATGGTCATGAGCTTTGGGTTATGACCGAAAGGACAAGATCACGGGTACAAGCGGCCGAAATGAGTTTCCTCCGCCGGGTGGCGGGGCTCTTCCTTAGAGATAGGGTGAGAAGCTCTGCCATCCGGGGGGAGCTCAAAGTAAAGCCGCTGCTCCTCCACATCGAGAGGAGCCAGATGAGGTGGTTCGGGCATCTGGTCAGGATGCCACCCGAACGCCTCCCTAGGGAGGTGTTTAGGGCACGTCCGACCGGTAGGAGACCACGGGGAAGACCCAGGACACGTTGGGAAGACTATGTCTCCCGGCTGGCCTGGGAACGCCTCGGGATCCCCCAGGAAGACGAAGTGGCTGGGGAGAGGGAAGTCTGGGCTTCCCTGTTTAGGCTGCTGCCCCCGCGACCCGACCTCGGATAAGCGGAAGAAGATGGATGGATATACAGTATATATATATATATATATATTTATTAGGGCTGCGAATCTTTGGATGTCCCACGATTCGATTCAATATTGATTCTTGGGGTCACGATTCGATTATAAATCGATTTTTTCGATTCAACGTGATTCTCTGTTCAAAAACGATATTTTTCCGATTCAAAACAATTCTCTATTCATTCAATACATAGGATTTCAGCAGGATCTATCCCAGTCTGCTGACATGCAAGCAGAGTAGTAGATTTTTGTAAATAGCTTTTATAATTGTAAAGGACAATGTTTTATCAACTGATTGCAATAATGTAAATTTGTTTTAACTATTAAATGAACCAAAATTATGACTTATTTTATCTTTGTGAAAATATTGGACAGTGTGTTGTCAAGCTTATGAGATGCGATGCAAGTGTAAGCCACTGTGACACTATTGTTCTTTTTTTAATTTATTTTTTATAAATGTCTAATGATAATGTCAATGAGGGATTTTTAATCACTGCTATGTTGAAATTGTTACTAATATTGATACTGTTGTTGATAATATTAATTTTTGTTTCACTACTTTTGGATTGTTCTGTGTCGTGTTTGTGTCTCCTCTCAATTGCTCTGTTTATTGCTGTTCTGAGTGTTGCTGGGTTGGGTTTGGTTTTGGAATTGGATAGCATTGTTATGGTATTGCTGTGTATTGTTTTGTTGGATTGATTAATTAAAAAAATAAATAAAATCGATTTTTTTAAAAATGAGAATCGATACTGAATCGTACAACGTGAGAATCACGATTTGAATTCGAATCGATTTTTCCCCACACCCCTAATATATATATATATTTTTTTTAAATTCAAACTGCTTGACGTTAATGGTGTCCAAAGTGTGGCCTGTTGGCCTTTTGCAGACCGCAGCTCTTTTATTTTTGGCCTGTTAAATATTTTAAAATCCTGTTCAAAACAGCCTGCATCTGAACATTACGAGGATTAAAACGGTCACAGAGTGTAAGAAAAAAAGTTGTTTGGGTTTTTTTTTCTAAAGAAAAGTTATTTTGATTTAGTTGATATTGAATACATCTGCAAATAAGCCTCCCGTCAACAAATTGTATTTATTTCTACTTATTAGCAATGTATTCCTTTTATTTATTACATTTGAAATAAAAAAATAATAATTTTTGTTGCCTTTCTTTTCAGACAGGAAGTGAACTTTTTGTTTGTTTTTGTTTTTTTGCTACACCATATCAGTAGAAATGGAGATATGTAGGATTAAATAAGCTCTTATTTTTCTTACTCCTTTTTGGACATGTTGAATTGTGCAAATGAAACAGTGTAATGTTCCCATATATATATATATATTAGGGCTGCAACAACTAATCGATTAAAATCGATTATTAAAATAGTTGCCGATTAATTTAGTCATCGATTCGTTGGATCTATGCTATGCGCAGTTTTTTTAGTTAGTTTTTTTCAAATAAAAAAATAAATAAAAACAATTTAAATTAAATGATAAATGGGTTATACTTGTATAGCGCTTTTCTACCTTCAAGGTACTCAAATTAAAAAAAATTTTTTTTTAAATAAATCTTTATTTATAAACTGCAACATTTACAAACAGCTGAGAAACAATAATCAAAATAAGTATGGTGCCAGTATGCTGTTTTTCCCCCAATATAATACTGGATAGGATAGAAATGTAGTTGGTCTCTTTTATCCGATTATTAATCGATTAATCGAAGTAATAATCAACAGATTAATCGATTATCAAATTAATTGTTAGTTGCAGCCCTAATTGTATTCAATATCAAGTAATTCAAAATAATTTTTCTTTAGAAAAAAAAACCCAAACAACTTTTTTTCTTACACTCTGTGACCCTTTTAATCCTTCGTAATGTTCAGATGCAGGCTGTTTTGAACATGATTTTAAAATATTTAACAGGCCAGAAAATAAAAGAGCTGCGGTCTGCAAAAGGCCACCGGGCCCACACTTTGGACACCATTAACGTCAAGCAGTTTGAATAAAATAGCCTTTAAAAGATGCTTTTGGATGGAAAGAATACATCTCTGAAAGTTATTGATGCTTGCAAAATGATGTGTGTCAGAAGTGTGAGAGGAATAAAATACATTTTAACGGAGCCTATGTCCATAATCCACAGCAATAACAATAATGGTGCATCTAAAGTAAACAAATAAGTAGCTTACCTATTTAGAACATCATGGGACTTTGTGTGAAGTAGGATGTTAAGGTACATACATCGGCTGACCATTTTAGTGGATGCTTTCATTAGGCTGTGTTGGAAAAGTACATACAACATTTGACTAAGGCAAGCTACTTCAATAAAAGCACAAGCGCTTCATAATTTACTTTGCTCACCTGAACATCTTTGGGACTCCCTCCAGGCTGCAGAGTCCTCCATCCTTCCCCAACAGAACCTCCACTCCCTTCAAAATCTCTTTGGGGTTCACTGGTACCCCCTCCATTTCTGAAAGACAAACCCCTAAGCAATTAGTACATGCAACAGCAGCAAGGTAAATATGTATTGCTTGGGTTTATTGGTTCCAAAACTTGGCTAATTGTGCAACCTTTAATGGGGCTTGTTTGCTGCCACAATGAAGAAATATGGCTCCACAGAACTGAATTCCACCGTGTCATTATCCATTAGAAAAACGCCACATAAAAAAATCAACGACACATGACAACTACAGTAATTCAGAATTGCATGCACCACTGATTATTTTTAATGAGATGACACTGTGCAAAGAAGGCCAGCAAGCTATCTAGCAAACTCATCAGTCATGGCGACACCATGGCAACCTACTTGCAGTCATGACTCACAAGTAAAACATATAACCCCCCTTTTAAGTTACACAACACTAGCCAGCATCCAGCTATGACAGCCTTACACCTCTGCTTCAAAGATGAGCTGTTCGGGTTGCAGTGTGTCAGTAGGGACACAGGCAGGAGTCATGTGTCCTGCAGAACCAGTTTGGCCATTTTAACTTGCTGGACATTTTAACTGATGCGTGCTTCTGTGTGAGAGGTGCTATTTTTTCCTGTTCATGTGTCAACTACAGCTAATGACAAACCAGTATTTTTGGCCAATGGAATATTTACTAAGCATATGCCACTATTTAACAATAACACTAATCATTCAAATGTATACACAATTTATTGTTTCACATCCAATTCCTAATATTGTATGCAATAAACCCAAATGGTTGTACACACATTTGCAAGTTATGCATCAAATTGGAATACAATTTTAACAGCACATGTATAAAACATTGTTTAAGAACTCAACTATTTTTAATTTACACATGTATAAATGGATGCTTTATGTGTGTGGAACCTGCATACGTGGACACCACTGACTTTAAGCAACCTGATTCAAATGGCCTTTGAAACATTTCCAGTGTTTGCTATAGAACAATTCACATCTGAAAGCCAGAAATAATTTGAGTGCTAAACATGTATGCATCAAAAGAGAGGATTTGAAGACGTTTGATCTCAACCTATATCCACATGAATCAAGGGAATATAACTCGGCCTAGATCCACATGCATCGGGTGAATATAAGTTAAAGTACCAATGATTGTCACACACACTAGGTGTGGCGAAATTATTCTCTGCATTTGACCCATCACCCTTGATCACCTCCTGGGAGGTGAGGGGAGCAGTGAGCAGCATCTGTGGCCGCGCCCGGGAATCATTTCTGGTGATTTAACCCCCAATTCCAACCCTTGATGCATGACAATGCATAGTAATTGTTACTTTTGATTATTTAATTGGTTACACAATTTTCACTTTAAAATTAATGGAAATAGTAATTCTAACTTTTGATTATTAAACTGGCTAAATAATTGTCACTTTAAAATGAATGCCCTATGTGAGGGGACCCCGCATGAATGTAATGTTTGTACTGAATACAAAGTGTTTAAATTGGGTCATATGGTTATGTTGCCTTCAAGAGCAGATGTGCATGTATGTTACAATAGCAGAACACACTAATCAATCAAGCAATTATTTTTCAAACTGATGAGATGTTTTCATACATACACTTGGGAGCAAATGTAGAATTGGCTTATATAAATTAAATCCCAAAGTGCATGTGTTTTTCATACATAGACATGGGGAGCAAATATAGAATTGGCTTATATAAATTAAATCCAAAGTGTTTACAACGACAAAAAATGCTGGTTGGTTGAGACTACATTTCCTGTATTGTCTATTCTATTTGTCAGTCATGTACAAATCATTTCATTCGATTCCCTATCAGCTCCCTGGAAATGCCATGATGTGAGGAATCAGTTAGGTCTTACCAGGTTAAAAAGTTGTAGTAGACGTTTTATATTGTCTCTGAACTCCACAACACTGCAAATAATTCATAGCCTGCAAGTGGCACAATTGTTACACATGTTCATACAATAACATTGCCAAAACAGGGCTACATTGAATGGGTACAATATCGTTTTGTGTAGTAGAGATTAGCTAACTCAATATTTAAATAAAAAAAAAACATGTTAGTTTTCACTAAATTGGATATGTTTTTTTTAAAAATAGCTTAGTTTTGTTTTTTTTAAATCTCATTGTTACATAAAGTGGCGAGGGGCGGGAGAATGTTCCCGCCAATGACAGCCCTGGTGTCATTCCCCTGCTAATATGTTAGGCAATGTAAAGCAGAACGTTCGTTTGGGGGTGAAATGCGTCCGTCTGAAAAAAAGTAGCTGCACAAGTCAATTTCGTTTCTATTGTAAGAAAACTCCCAGTGTAACATCGAGGGGGGAGCCCCTAGAGGCGACACACAAACCTACAGTCCACCATTTTGTCAACTGTGAATTGCGTCATCCAGCAATCTTTATCCACAGATTGCGCAGGGCTTTCAGGGAGACCATGATCTACCAGTAGTCAACTCAAATGTCCGTCAATCTTCGCTCTAATGCAATCTTTATGTGTAGATTGCGGTGGGTATCAGTTCCATGGAGCAGCCCCGACAAAGCCCTGATAGCCAAACCGCCCGACTTCGTGAAT
Organism: Entelurus aequoreus; assembly: GCF_033978785.1. NCBI lineage: Eukaryota > Metazoa > Chordata > Actinopteri > Syngnathiformes > Syngnathidae > Entelurus > Entelurus aequoreus. Next base: position 50,611,090 of record NC_084738.1, on the reverse strand, counting down.
TAATAAACCTTATCAATAAGGCAATCTTTATGAACAGATTGCTTATATCTCTCATAATTTAACAATTACTTTCCAGGCTATCCAGTCTCACACACGAAGAAACGGAGACTTATGTCGCCGTCCACGTTCCTGTGTGAGCTCATGCTAAACAAAGGCTAGGCTGCTAGCCAGCTACCTCCGAGGATTAATGTTGCATTTTCACTATTTCCCTCCAAAAAATACAAGAATATTGTAAATACATGTCCTCAACGTCCAAGGAACATCATAGCGTGCTTTTCGGGCACACATTAACACATATATCGTCAACTTTGATGGTTTTAATACCTGCTTCAAAATTTCTACTAGGTGTGGCTGTGGTAGCTAAAAGGCTAGCCTTTCCCTCAAGAACAATCTGGAGGCAAAAATGGTAAGCAGATGTCCATTACTTGAAGAAAAAATATCAACTGAGTAGCTGGGTCGAAATCCTCGACGCCTCGAGTCTTCGGGAAAGCGAGTTTAAACCTGGAAAAATACACAACAAAAAGACATCTTAGTTGGAACGTGGCACTCCGTGTAATCAACTCCATGTGTTGATTTGTGTGAAAAGGCTGGGGAGATTTCGCCCTCAATAGCCATAAAAAAAAAAAAATGCTCGAATGTTTTGACGTCTTCACTTACCTTTGACTAAATCCAGGAGTGAAGCAGAAGGGGAGGGACTTTGCTTTTATACCAAGTGACGCGTTTGGCGTCACCGCAGCGTGTTTGGCCTTCGTGACGCTTGCGCAAAATGGCGGATAACAGACCTCGTGCCGTTGTCCAAAAGACATAATGGCGAATCGCACAGTTTTTCGACAATTGCGTCGGATTCCCGTCAAATTAAGATTCACTAGTCACATGTTCTGTTACAGCCTGGACCAACGAACACACTATTACAACATATGTGATGTAATCGACATGTACTTCATACATAATGCGATGCAAACATTTGTCCAAAATGGCGACTGGCTAAATTACACTATACGCATATACTTTTTTTTTTTTTTTTTAACTTTTATTTATAAATTTCAACATTTACAAATAGACAAGAAACAATAATCAAAATAAGTACAAAACAGCACAAAAAATAGTACAAAACATATACGCATGTACGGTCGATGAACTCAAGTCGTTAACGTGGGTTTTTGTACACAAAATATTTAATCACTTTCAAAATGAAAATAAAACAACCTAACTGGGGAGTTCTACACTCAATAAAACAATTACGGTTAGGGGTTTTAAAGTGACGTCACTTACCTTTAACCTTTCACCCCAAACCACCGCAGGAAAAAATGTCTGCCTCCGTTCAAAGCGTTTTGAGGACAGTGTGCCGCATTTCTCCTTCCATTTTATATCCACTGCGACTATACCAGGTACTGTATTTACTGCACCCATTACATATCCACGTATCACCATATTAGCCGAGTTCTTGACGGTGAATGTTCTACATGTAATGATCAACATAGTTATGTGCTAAAAGACGCTAACCCGTTAGCCTATACATAAATATAGTATTGAATGTGAACGAGCATAGTATTAACATTAAATGCGTCCGATTCATAGCCACATCTTATGATTTATTTTGTGGCTTTGTGTATATTGTATGTTTTTTTTTTAAGTTTTATGACTAGTTTGTTGTAGTAGAAGACTTTCTCAGTTTCATGTCCATTTGTATGCAAATACAAGGCTACTACAGTAAACAAATATTGCCAATCGAAACTTATTTATGAAGATATATACGGAAACTTCAGTCGAATTGACAAGGCACACAAAGGTTAGTTTTATCCATATAATAAACAGTAACTGAGAAACAGTAACTAATACTCATTCTCTTTCTATGCCACATCAATATGGAATGCACTCCCAACACGTGTAAAAGAAAGGGCATCTCTATCCTCCTTCAAAACCGCACTAAAAGAACACCTCCTGGCAACTTCAACCCTAAACTAACACCTTCCCCTTCCTCATCATACCTGTTCGGATTGTAAATAATCAAATGTAGACACTTTTTCTTATAATTTCTGATCTCTCTCTCTCTCTGTGTGTCCACTACTTGCTGTACATATCCTACCAAGTCAGTACGACACTGTTCCAATGTCCATTTCTCTGATGATGCAATTGTTGATGACTGAAGTGTTGATACCAACCAAACCTAAACGCCCCCCCCCCCCCTCCGTATCCCACACCCCGGATTGTAAATAATTAAATGTATACTCTGATGATTATCTTGTGTGATGACTGTATTATGAAAATAGTATATATCTGTATCATGAATCATGGACCCAGACTTAAAGAAGTTGAAAAACGTATTCGGGTGTTGCCATTTAGTGGTCAATTGTACGGAATATGTACTTCACTGTGCAATCTACTAATAAAAGTTTCAATCAATCAAGTAGTTCTCAAACTTTTTTCACTAAGTTTGATTGATTGAGACTTTTATTAGTAGATTGCACACATTGTTTAAGTCGGTGTCCACGTTAATCAATTCATGGTATACATGTATACCAGGGGTCACCAACCTTTTTGAAACCAAGGGCTACTTCTTGGGTACTGATTAATGCGAAGGGCTACCAGTTAGATACACACTTAAATCAATTGCCAGAAGTAGCCAATTTGCTCAATTTACCTTTAACTCTGTTGTTATTAAACAAATAATTAATTATGGAACTACTAAATTATTAGTTTGTAAACCTCTAATAAGAAATTCTAGTTGGCAAAAAGGAACTAAAATAAATAGAAAAATATATAATTTTTATTTAATAAAGAAATATTTGAAGGCTGCCTCATACAACACAAATGGAAAATGGGAGGACTTTTTTGACTGCCCGTTGCCATGGGATGCCATATTCAAACTAGTCTATAAAACCACTATCGATGTGCAAAATCGTTATTTTTAAATTAAAATTATTTATAACTTCTTACCCACAGGGAAAATGTTAAAATTATGGAATATGACAGAGTCAGATGATTGCCGATTTTGTTGTCAGGAGCCTGAATCCACCCTGCATTTGTTTTGGTATTGTCATATTGTGTCTTTGTTTTGGGTGGAAGTTGAAAAAATGTGTTTAAGGATTGGTTTGTTTACGAAGCTTAATGTGGTTTCTGTTATTTTAGGAGAGTTCATTGACAATCATGATTTAGTCAATTTAATTACAGTACTCGGTAAAATGTTTATTTTTAAGGCCAAAAACAGATATTCACTTAGTATTACTTTCTTTAAAACATTTATTCAGTATTTTCTAACTTTAGAAAGTTACATGGTTGAAAACGATAATGATGCCAAAAAACATTTAAAAAAAGATGAGAAGTCCTCAAAGGCTTATTTTGAAAGTATAATTATGTTTATAGATTATATGATATCTGTTGTTGTGTTCCCTAATTTGAGTGACCTGGACATAATCTGGACTGTACATAAATGCTTATTTTGAAAATGTAATTTTGTTTATAAATTATATGCAATCTGTTGTGTTCCCTAATTTTTTTCTGTGTACATGAATGAAGGTGTGTGTTGCTGAGTCCGACTTGGACATTATCTGGACTGGGCCTGGTTTAAAAAACCCTTTAAACAAATCTAATTTCATTGACAACCTGGTCTGTTGAAGATAAGGCCCTTTTTAAAAAAATAAAATAAAATAAGATATATAAATAAAAAACATTTTCTTGGATAAAAAAGAAAGTAAAACAATATAAAAATAATTACATAAAAAATAGTAATGAACCAGCAGCCTATACAATCATGTGTGCTTCAGGGACTGTGTCCCTTGCAGATGTGTTGTCTATGTTGTGGGAACCAGAATATTGGTAGCAGAAAGAAATAACCCCTTTTGTGTGAGTGGGTGTGGATGAGTGTGCATGGGGGAGGTTGTTTGGGATGATGCACTGATTGAAAGTGTATCTTGTGTTTTTTCTATGTAGATTTAATTTAAAAAAATAAAAAATAGTTTTGTTTTTTTAAAATATTTTTTATTTTATTTATTTTTTAGAACAGGCCCGCGGGCGACTCATCTGGTCCTTACGGGCGACCTGGTGCCCGCGGGCACCGCGTTGGTGACCCCTGATATATACTATCAGCATAATACAATTATCACACAAGTTAATCATCAGAGTATACACATTGAATTGTTTACATTATTTACAATCCGGGGGGTGGGATGTGGAGAGGGTTGGGGCGGGGGGGTTAGGTTTGGTTGATATCAGCACTTCAGTCATCAACAATTATATCATCTGAGAAATGGACATTGAAACAGTGTAGGTCTGACTTCTTAGGATATGTACAGCGAGCAGTGAACATAGTGAGCTCAGAAAGAATAAGAACAAGTATATACATGTGATTAATTACAATCCGGGGAGGTGGATGTAGTGGGGGGAGGGTGTTAGTCTAGGGTTGTAGTTGCCTGGAGGTGTTCTTTTAGTGCGGTTTTGAAGGAGTGTAGAGATGCACTTTCTTTTACACCTGTTGGGAGTGCATTCCATATTGATGTGGCATAGAAGGAGAATGAGTTAAGACATTTGTTAGATCGGAATCTGGGTTTAATGTGGTTTGTGGAGCTCCCCCTGGTGTTGTGGTTATGGCGGTCATTTACGTTATGGAAGTAGCTTGACATGTACTACGGTATAAGGGAAGTGTAGCAAATTTTATAGACCAGGCTCAGTGCAAGTTGTACCACCATAACGACCAACATTAAAATGCAGTAGCGTAATAGGTCTAAGTATTCATTAAAAAAACACGTCAGAGTACATTTAATATTTTTGGCCACTGCAACATTACGCACAGTTTGACCAGTTACACTGTGGAAAATAAAACAATCTACTGAAATTGTGAATCAAACAAACTTTATTGCACGTACAATATTTAACTACCGGTAAGTGATTCTTTTGCGTACCACAGTTAAGAGCATCACTGTAATAGACAAATGTTATATTTTGTTTTAATGGTCACTCCGTGTTATGTATTTATGAGATAATGCTTTATGTGGACAGTGTTGAGAATCGTATGTTTTTTTGTCTTCAACCAGAAGATATCTTTAAGAACATGTCCGGCAGCTCTTCGACCATTTTCACCCCCGAGCCACGCTTTCTGCCAAGCAGTTTCGCTCCAGGATGAGGATGCTGCTAAGCCGGCCGAGGATGCTGCTAAGGCGCCCTCTCGGTACAAAGACAGACCGTGGGATTATCTGGAGAGTGAAGGTATGTTTTATTTGAATCTTTTTGCGCAGAATTTGCATTTATAAATCTGTGACTCAATTCTCTATTGACAGAATACATTGAGAGATATGGGACCAAGACAGTGTGGGCTGGCTACAAAAGGAACCACAAAGGAGGCATTCCACCACAAAAGACTCGCAAGACCTGCATAGTAACAATTGTTTCTATATATTTTTTTCTAAGATCTAAAGATTTAATATAGACCAATGGTTCTCAAACTTTTTTCACCAAGTACCACCTCAGGGAAAAAAATGGCTTTCCAAGTACCACCATAATGACCAACATTAAAATATAGTAGCATAATAGGCTTAAGTATTAATTAAAAACAAGTCACATAACAGTAACACAATGTGTTTGAATATAGAACAATAAAACACTGTATTTTAGTCAGGGGATTCTTTGACATACCACTAGATAGAGGCCCGCCTATAACAGTTTGAGAATCACTGATATGAACTATCTACTCCACTCATATTTTCAACCTTTTTATTATATATCTATGCATCCATTCATTTTCTACAGCTTGTCCCTCTCAGGATCGCGGGGGGGCTGGACGCTATCTCAGCTGCACTCGGGCTAGACAAGTCGCCACCTCTTCGCAGGGCCAACACAGATAGACAACATTCACTCTCACATTCACACACTAGGGCGAAATAAATCTAAAGTATCAAAAATACTAAAATTAGTGAACATTAGTAATACTTTAGAGAAGTCCGTGTGAGTATAATCCACCAGTGCAAAATTCAAATAATTGTAAAACGATGCATGATTTTGTTCAGGAGTGTTTATTGAAAAAGAAATGTGAGATACTGCAATTCGTCAAACTTGTTTGTTTTTTTTCAGAGAGGAGACAAGATATGTGGAAACCCCTGTCCAATATGTCGGGATCCAAATGTTATTCTTCATCCTCAGGTGGGTTCATTGTTTGCTCATTTTAATAGACTTCACAAGTTACGCTGTACTCACCTGAATATAAAAGACGTAATTAGCGATGCACTGTGCACATTATAAGTGAAAAGAGAGGAAGAAGTGAAAGACAAGAGTTTTTTCTTTTAGGCATTTATTTAGTAATCAAATACAAGCAAGCACAAAAGGCAAAGTATTGACCTCGCGAGTGAAACCACAGAGTGCATACAACTTCTGTGCAAAAGCTCCCGAAGCAACACAACCTTTATCACTTCCAAAGTGAAGACACAGCTGAGAGACACTCTCCTGTCAATTGGGATGGCAAAGTGTTGCCTTGCCAGTGGTGTTCAAAGTGTGGCTGGTGGGTCATTCGTGGAACATAGCTCTTTTTTATGGACATTTGTTTGGCACATTGTAGAAATAAAATAAGCACAAATGAAAACATAGAGGGGAAAAAACCTGAAATGTTGTTACCGGTACTAATAACCCATTCAAGGACTTGTCTTTAGATATGTTTTAGCCTTATACTTTGTCAGGCCACCACCATATTGAAATAATATTAAGATTGTTTTATGCACCTAAAGCAGGGGTCTCAAACATGCGACCCGCGGGCCAATTGCGGCCCGCGAGACGTTATTGTGCGGCCCCCGCCTTAATATGACAGTTTAATGTTAGTGCGGCCCGCGAGTTTTGAATGAATGGCGCTCAACAGCGTTGTGTGCGGAGCTGATGGAGTCTACCAATCACAGTGTGGTATGAGGCTCTCGACAATATCGAGGGCGTGCCATGATGGCACTGCCTTTAGTATCCTCTAGAAACCGTCACCGCGTCACCTTTTTCTCCATACTAACAGCATGCTTGCTCAGACACATGTTGTATGAGGCTTCTGCAAACACATGCAAGTTATTGCAAGACATACTTGAGGAACAGCCACACATGTCATACTGAGGGTGGTCATATTTTATTTATTTTTTAACACTGTTATAAATATGCGCCACACTGTGAACCCACACCAAACAAGAATGACAAACACATTTCGGGAGAACATCCGCACCTAAACACAACATAAACACAACAGAACAAATACCCAGAACCCTTTGCAGCCCTAACTTTTCCGGGCTACAAAAACACACCTCAACCTCCCCCCCATCTCCCGAATTCGGAGGTCTCAAGGTTGGCAAGTAGGCATTGATGTCACTTGCGTGATGCAAGCAGAGAAACATTTTTCCGCTTTTCCACGACACCCGCACACGCTCTTCTTCCCTCCGTCCCTGCCTCCCTCGCTCGCCCGCCTGCTCGCTCCCGCCCCCGCTGTAAACAGTCCGGGCGGGGAAGATGAGCGCTTTGATTGAGACTTTTATTAGTAGTAGTAGGTTGCACAATGAAGTACATATTCCGTACAATTGACCACTAAATGGTAACACCCAAATAAGTTTTTCAACTTGTTTAAGTCGGGTCCACTTAAATTGATTCATGATACAGATATATACTATCAGATATTCCAAAGCACTCTGCCGAAGGAGCGAGCGACAATACAAAAGTGTGGTGCATTGGACCCCAGCGCTGGGCGAATCAGACGTGTAACACGTTAGTGGTGATGTTAGCCCGTTCGGGGCTAATTGTGCTACCGTAACTGTAAACTCCACGGCAAGCCGCCCCGCCCCCTCCTTTCCGTCCCCCCTCCCCCTCCCGTTGGCTCAAGACAGAGACGATTTTTGATGCAATATTTCTTTGTTGAGCACGAGGGGCACCCCGGCGTGTCTTATTTCATTTCATTTTTATTTATCTCCTTCATTGATGTGCATCTTTGATCGATAGACAATTATACCTCAATTATTCAATTATACATTTACACACCAATGTCTGAGAAAGAGCAGGATGAAGAAAAATCTGATATTTTTCTGCCCCCTTCAACATAATACGTAGTCTTACTTAATGGTATCATATAAACCAACAATTACATCCAAATATAACGAAAACAAACAAACAAAACACAAGGAGTGCAAAACTTCATGATGTACAAACCGAACAAAAAAAACAAAAGAAGTAATATACACCTCAAGGGATGATACAAAACAAATACAAAACCAGGCAAAAAATAAGTAAAATAATAAATATAAAGCAAAATGTAAACACTTATGGCTGTCCATATAATTTTATTGTTCTGTCTTTATATATTTTTACAATCTTCTATCTCATTGTAAAGAGAATTCCATAGTTTAACCCCCACCACTGATATGCACATTTGTTTTAAAGTTGTCCTTGAATACTGATGTTGGAAATTACCTTTTCTTCTATGTTCTGTATTCTCAGAAGTGATGACAAACATTTTTTGTAAATTTGCTGGTAATGTTTTACTTTTAGCCTTAAACATGACACATAATGTCTGTAACTTTACTAGCTCCTGTAATTTCAATAAACCGGAATTAATAAAAAATATGTTAGTGTGTCCTAAGTAATCTACTTTATGAATAATCCTTATAGTTCTTTTCTGTAGTTGATACAGAGAAAGTTGCAGTGCACAAGCAATACAATTTGAAACATCATTATACAACTAGACATGCTGAGGAGTATGCAAAATACCAGGGAGATGAGAGCGTGAACCGGGTTGCAAATTTTAAAACCAGTCTACTGAGACAACAAGATTTCGTCAAGAAAGCAAGCGAAAGGAGCGATGTTGCAGTCAAAGCTAGCTACATGGTGAGTGAGATGGTTGCTAGGGCGGGAAAGCCATTCAAAGAAGGTGAATTCATTAAAAAGTGCATGTTAGATTTTTTTAAAGAAATCTTTTCTTGCAGCCCAGCCTCACCCAGTTTCTGCATCCAGTGGCACCCAGGTAAATTGAGTTTGAGACCCCTGACCTAAAGGAACCATGCCACAGTTCTTTTTTTAATGTTAACCCGCCTTCCGCCCGAATGCAGCTGAGATAGGCTCCAGCACCCCCCGTGACCCTAAAAGGGACAAGGGGTAGAAAATGGATGGATGCAATCAACGTTCCCTCTAAGGTGCGTGCCTGTGTAATTGCGCACTGCTCAAGCGTCCTTTGCGCACGGCAAATCTATGCTGCGCGCAAAATCAAATAAAAAAATAAGCGCATAACAATTTTCAACACACGGACACGACAGAGAAAACAGTTTTCGTCATAATTGTTCAAATATTGTAACGTCTGTCGAGACGCTTTGTGGACATTAATTCCATCGATCACTTTACTGAGCAAAACTCTTTGTCGGCCATAAACACATCACCAAAACATTAATTAAAAAAAATTATATCTAGCAAAAGTGGTCATTTTCTGCAGTACAAACCAGAACAAAAGCAACTTTGTTATATCAACAGCAGCCGCTCGCTCTTTCTTACTTGCGCCAACACATGCACATATGGCACTTAGCCAGTGATGCGTTTACAGACACACGAAAAGTCGGACTACTCCAACACCACACATAGTGTCATTACAGGTCGTTACACTATGATTTACCAATCAAATGTGTGCTTATTCTAGTGTCATTTATTAGGAATCTTAATTTATAAATATTAATCATGAAATGCTGTTAGTATATTAAATAAATACTAATAAAAATATATTTTTTACAAACAGGAAGTTGCAGGAATGTACACATGATCCCCTGCTTACATCTCATTGTGCAACATGTGAATGTTTTAATGGGAACTAAATGCAATGTCTGAAAGGGGTACAAATTATTTCCAAAGCAGGACCTCCACCCAGTCAAACAATACAAGTACACAGTTCATGAAAAACAATATTTTTTGTTATTGTCATTGTAAGTGGGCCTAAACACTTATATTAGAAATGGAAATGACTGCTGTCATTTGATTATAATACTAAGAGAATGTTGTCTGTCTATCTGTGTTGGCCCTGCGATGAGATGGGGACTTGTCCAGGGTGTACCCCGCCTTCTGCCCGAATGCAGCTGAGATAGGCTCCAGCGACCCCGAAAGGGACAAGCGGTAGCAAATGGATGGATAGATGGAGATTGAACTTGTTATTTAGTCAGGTTTGGGACAGGTGTGCTGCTGGTGTAGACACAGTGTGCACGTCTGATGTTGCTCACATGGGCTCCACTGAATGCTCAGCGAGTTTTTGCGTTTGCTCACACACATGAAAAATTAGAGGGAACATTGGATGGAATATTGTTTTTTGATGACTTGGAGACTGCTGTTTTTTTCATTTATAGTTACCTCTTGGTGGATGCTACTACTGTTGAAGCACAGTGACCTTAAACAACTTGACAGTTTAAAATTGTTTTAAGTACATGGGTTCAGTTTTATTTCTTATTGTATCAAATAAGGAACTAAAATCCAGAAATATCCATATCGACTACAGAAATTCTGGTTTCGTGACAACCCTATTTGTTGAGGCTAAACTGCTCTTTTCCCTGTAGAATGTGAAACTGTTGCAGCAGTTCATCAGCCCTTACACTGGAATGCTGTATGATCCCACTAAAACTGGTGAGTTAGTCAAAAGACACACAGACGTGCATGTGGCGCGTTATTGGAATAATATTCCGATGGCTTTTCGCAGGTGTGTGTATGAAACAGCAGAAGAAGCTGAATGCAACAATCAACATAGCACAAGATCATGGTAAGTCATGTATTTCCTGTATCAGTAGATTATATTCTGCTCTACCCTAAAAACATGTACCGCATGTTCTGGACTATAGTGCGCACCAGTCTGTCAGCTGCATCCACTATAATTTCGAAGACATTTTTTTTTCTGTATATTAGCCGCAACACAGATACAGTGGGGCAAAAAAGTATTTAGCCAGCCACCAATTGTGCAAGTTCGTCCACCTAAAAAAAATGGGAGAGGCCTGTAATTTTCATCATAGGTATACCTCAACTATTACAGACAAAATGAGGACAAAAATCCAGAAGATCCACAACTTCAAACAGTCACACTCCAAACTCTACTATGACCAAGACAAAATAGCTGTCAAAGGACACTAGAAACACTACTGTATACCTGCACCAGGCTGGGAAAACTGAATCTGCAATAGGTAAGCAGCATGGTGTGAAGAAATCAACTGTGGGAGCAATTATTAGAAAATGGAAGACATACAAGACCACTGATAATCTCCTTCCATCTGGGGCTCCACGCATAATCTCACCCCGGGAGGTCAAAATGATCACAAGAACGGTGAGCAAAAATCCCAGAATCAGACGGGGGACCTAGTGAATGACCTGCAGAGAGCTGGGACCAAAGTAACACAGGCTACCATCAGTAACACACTAAAGTGCCAGATGTGTGCCCCTGCTTAAGACAGTACATGTCTAGGCCAGTCTGTAGTTTGGTAGAGAGCATTTGGATGATCCAGAAGAGTATTGGGAGAGTCATATGGGCAGATGAAACCAAAATAGAACTTTTTGGTAAAAACTCAACTTGTCGTGTTTGGAGGAGAAGGAATGCCGAGTTGCATCCAAAGAACACCATACCTACTGTGACGCATGGGGGTGGAAACATCATGTTTTGGGGCTGTTTTTCTTCAAAGGGACCATGACGACTGATCCGTGTAAAGAAAAGAATGAATGGGGCCATGTATCGTGACAATGATCCCAAACACACCGCACGGGCAACGAAGGAGTGGCTTCATAATAAGCATTTCAAGATTCTGGAGTGGCTTAACCAGTCTCCAGATCTCAACCCCATAGAAAATCTTTGGAGGGAGTTGAAAGTCTGTTGGCCAGCAACAGCCCCAAAACATCACTGTTCCAGAGGAGATTTGCATGGAGGAATGGGCCAAAATACCAGCAAAAGTGTGTGAAAACCTTTGACCTCGGCCATTGCCAACAAAGGGTATATAACAAAGTATTGAGATGAACTTTTATTGACCAAATACCTATTTTACACCATAATTTGCAAATACATTATTTAAAAATCAGACAGTGATTTTCTGGATTTTTTCCCTCATTTTATCTGTAATAGTTGAGGTATACCTATGATGAAAATTACAGGCCTCCCATATTTTTAAGTGGGAGAACTTGCACAATTGGTGACTGACTAAATACTTTTTTGCCCCACTGTATATAAGTTGTGAAATAAGTCTTTGACACAGAAATAATTTGTAAATATTTATTTACATGTCTTGTTTCTTAACAGTCCCTGTAAAACGGAAAATCAAACAAAACAGAAGTTATCGTCATGGACCCTCTAGCTACAGAGCTAGTAGCTCTCCAATCCGATAAACAGACTCAATAACTCCACGGTGATGTTTCAGTTAATTTACGAAACTGGAACAATGCAAATAGCAAGCCATTTTAAGTTAATAATGCTAACACAGACACTTGCAAATGTGTTAGCATATTCACTAATGCTAATGACGATAGCTTGATTACATTACGATAGCATGTACATAATGCATGAAAACAATAGCTTTAGTTATATTTTAAAACTTCCAAACATTGCTTGGAGTGATGAATGTAGAATCCATACAAGTAGACGGAACTCCCCCAAAACTGAAAAAAATATTGTAGCTGGTCACACCGCAGCACCTGCAGTTAGCAAACTTGTCCAAAAGATGGTGCCATAGCACATACAATAAGACCTTTTCAGTGTCTGTTGAAAACTATTTGTCGAACATGGCTGAGGGTGCAGTGGTTAATGCCTGTGTGTCACAAAGGCCCTGGGCTCAGGGTCTTTCTGTGTTGAGTTTGCATGTTCTCCCCATGACTACGGGGCTTCCTCCCGCTTCCAAAGACATGCACCTGGGGATAGGTTGATTGTCAACACTAAATTGGCCCTAGTGTGAAAGTTAAAGTACCAATGATTGTCACTCACACACACTAGGTGTGGTGAGATGGCTACTTGTCCAGGGTGTACCCTGCCTCTTCCGCCTGAGTGCAGCTGTTATAGGCACCAGCACTATCTCACACAACCTCAAAAGAGATAAGTGGTAGAAAATGGATGGATGGAAAACATGGCTGCTAGCAAAAATAAATAAATCCATAAATTAGCTCCACCGTTTTATAAGTCGCAGGGTTCAAAGTGTGGCAATAAAGTAGTGGCTTTGAGTCCGGAATTTACAGTAGATTATCCATCCATCCATTTTCTACCACTTGTCCCTTTTGGGGTCCCTGGAACCTATCTCAGCTGCATCAGGCGGTAGGCGGGGTACACCCTGGACAAGTTGCCACCTCATCGCAGGGCCAACACAGATAGACAGACAACATTCACACACTAGGGACCATTTAGTGTTGCCAATCAACTTATCCCCAGGTACATGTCTTTGGAGGTGGGAGGAGTACCCGGAGGGAACCCACGCAGTCACGGGGAGAACATGCAAACTCCGCACAGAAAGATCCCGAGCCCGGGATTGAACTCAGGACTACTCAGGACCTTCGTATTGTGAGGCAGATGCACTAACCCCTCTTCCACCGTGCTGCCCTACAGTAGATTGTTTGTGGCGATTTTGAAAGTCTGTGTAATGTAATTGTGGCGGAGCGATAGCAATAAGTCTGCTATGCTGCTGTATGCGCAATTAGTAATTTTCATGTTTAGACTCAGTTCAACTGGATTGAGTAGGGGGGGTGCAGTGGGCTTGAACATGTTCTTTACAGAAAATTTGCCAAAAAATAGTCACATTTTCATTATGGGCCCTGAAGACCAATCCAATGATTAAATAGTGAACAAAGAGTGGAGTGTTTATCACCTATCACGTTTGACAGCGGAATGTTTTCTGTCATTTCAGGCTTCCTTCCCTTTCAGATTCCCCATGTGGACTATGCAGGTGATGATTACTCCAATTCCCATGATGCTGTGGGTGTAACACCTCCTGCCCCTTGTTTAACATCCAGCGAAGACTGGTATAGATGGTATGGTAAAATAATTCCAGACGAGAATGAAGTGGCGAAAGTGAGGAAGCTCTATAAGGACTATCTAAAGCCAGGCATGTGATCATTGCAACATTAAATGAGTACTGGCACAGTTAAACATATTTGGTTCTATTATAGTGTTTCATGAACATAAAGATTGCAAAATAAAACAAGGTGGAAAACTGATTTATTTTGTAGTTTTTTTTTTACCTGAACCAACAAGGCATGATTTAATGCAATTATCTACTATATTTAAGTAATATATGGCAGGGTTAGCACTCCAGAAAAAATGTTGGTGAGACATGGTGAGCAGTCCAGAGGGGTTATGTGGGCTTTTATAAGGGGGGGGGGGGTGGCATGTTTCTCCCACGACTGCCCTGGGGCATCACGGATTAACTTTATTGACCATGGTCTCTCCCAGGGAGTCCAACACTTCTTTCTTATAGTCGTCAAAGTCTCCATCGATGTTATTGATGCTGTAGTCTTCTACCACATACAGTGTGCACTGAGTCTCAGTGATGAGACGGGCGTCGTGGCTAACAATGATCACAGCTGGAAAGCACAAACAAACAATGCTCAATGGCAGTATATGCAACAATCTGTTAACTTTTGTCAATATTAGGAATCAGGATATAGAAATTTGATATGACCATAAAACATGTTTTTATAGCATTTTTCTGCAAAGACCAATTTGAATCCCGAAAGTCCCAAGTGAGTTTTCCTGTTCAAACAATAATGGAAATGGTAGCATGGCTCGACGGAAGCAATTTTTTTGCAAAAAGTTAGCTAAAATGAACCTGAAAGTCTCTCAGACTATGAGAAACAAAGTGATCTGGTCCTATGAGACAAAGATTGAACTCTTTGGCGTGAATACCAAATGTCATGTTTGGAAGAAACCAGGCACCGCTCATCATTCGGCCAATAAAGTACCATCCCTACAGTGAAGCATGGTGGTGGCAGCATCATACTGTGGGTAGGGATGTCCGATAATATCGGCCAATAAATGCTTTAAAATGTAATATCGCAAAATATCTGTATCGGTTTCAAAATTATCTGTATCGGTTTCAAAAAGTAAAATTTATGACTTTTTAAAACGCCGCTGTGTACATGGACGTAGGGAGAAGTACAGAGCGCCAATAAACCTTAAAGGCACTGCCTTTGCGTGCCGGCCCAGTCACATAATATCTACGGCTTTTCACACACACAAGTGCATGCAAGGCATACTTGATCAACAGCCATACAGGTCACACTGAGGGTGTGCCGTATAAACAACCTTAACTGTTACAAACACTGTGAACCCACACCAAACAAGAATGACAAACATTTCGGGAGAACATCCGCACCGTAACACAACAAACACAACAGAACAAATACCTAGAACCCCTTGCAGCACTAACTCTTTCGGGACGCTACAATATACAACCCCCGCTACCCCCCACCTCAACCCCCGCCCCCCCCACCACCTCAAACTTCTTATGCTCTCTCAGGGAGAGCATGTCCCAAATTCCAAGCTGCTGTTTTGAGGCATGTTAAAAAAAATAATGCACTTTGACTTCAATAATAAATATGGCAGTGCCATGTTGGCATTTTTTTCCATAACTTGAGTTGATTTATTTTGGAAAACCTTGTTACATTGTTTAATGCATCCAGCTGGGCATCTCAACAAAATTAGGCATAATAATGTGTTAATTCCACGACTGTATATATCGGTATCGGTTGATATCGGAATCAGTAATTAAGAGTTGGACAATATCAGAATATTGGATATCGGCAAAGAAGCCATTATCGGACATCTCTAACTGTGGAGATGTTTTTACTATTCAGAATAGATGGAAAGCTGAATGCAGCAATGTACAGATACTGTACATCATGGATGAAAACCATTGATTCCCATCCAACCTGATGGAGCTTGAGAGGTGCTGCAAAGAAGAACGGGCGAAACGGCCCAAAGATAGGAGTGCCAAGCTAGTGGCATCATATTCAAAAATATTTGAGGCTATAATTGCTGTCAAAGGTGCAAAAAAAGTACACATGATTGAGTTTTATTTTTAATAAATTTGCAAACATTTCTACATTTGTTTTTTTCTGTGAAAATGAGATGCTGAGTGTACATTATTAAGAAATAAAACAAAGAGTGAAACATTTTATGGGGTCTGCATACTTTCCGTACCCACTTCATAATAATTTTATAAATCAAGATTTAGGGCTATATAAATAAACATTGATTGATTGATTGATAACCCTTAAAGCAAACCACACAGCTAAGATGTGGATGTTTTTTTTTCAGATAACTTGGCGATTGTATTGGATTTAGCATTTTTAATGAACAAAATGTACTAAAGTGGCCTCCACATTCTTCGTTGTTTATGTACGCGGCCCTCATTGGAAAAAGTTTGGACCCTCCACCCCTTGTACATTCTCACTTACCTCCTTTGTATTCATTGATGGCCTCTGATAAAGCATCGATGGATTCAATGTCCAGATTGTTGGTGGGTTCATCCTGTAAGATTAGACGGGAGTAGAAATGTACATAACTTAAAAAGCATATTTACAAGGTAAAATGTAATGTAATGTATCTCACAAATGTAACATTTCAGCAACAATACAATAGAAATAAAACTTGGAGAGACCTAAAATAGTCAGTGTACAGCTTGTATAGAAATATCAGTGTTTCCCATAAACTGCCAAGATACCTGTGGCGGTGGGGGCGTGGCTATGGGCGTGGTCACCATGACATCGAGTAATTTGCATAATTTACTACAATGATTTGATTTTCTCTAAAAAGGCTAAAAAAATGTATACTTACTAATTAATAATAACAGTTTTGTTTTAAACGTCCATCCATCCATTTTACAATATAATTACAACACTTTATGTACATATTTATATACAGATTTGAACAATAAGTTATTCACTGAAATATATTTATTAATTGTGGTTCTTACAAAAAATATATCTTATAAAATATAAAAGCTAAAATGTCTCAAAGCTCTGCCCCCTTAATTAGTGCATACTTAATAATTTAACTTTAGCCTACTACTACAACCATATTATTTACCAGCAACATAAAGTGAAACAGAGGCAGAGGTGTCTGCCACAGTCAGTAACAAATCAACAGAAAACTAGTGGTGGTAGATAGACACAGAGCTTCATCAAACATCTGATCCACTGAACAAAGAGCTCCAAAATTCTTGAACTTTAGACTGCCATCAGTTTTACTCCCTATACTTAACCATGTGTTTCCTACTGCCTGCAGACTTTGCACCCTTTGTTATATACACATGTTGTGTTTCTAATATAAATACATTTAATAAAGTCAAATACAAATAAGGCAACAAGAGAAGTATCCTACACTTCTCTTTTGTAAAGTAAATCTGAACAGCCAATATCGGCATCTTCATCAACTATATAATTTGCCTGAGAAGCTGGAGAGAACAAAAAAAAAAAAATTTTTAATTTTTCAATTTTATTTTTATTTTTATTTGTGGCGGACGTAATTCTTTCGTGGTGGGCTGCCACAAATAAATGAATGTGTGGGAAACCCTGAATATACATTTACTATCCTCTAAAAAGAACAACACTATTATCCAATTGCATAATTGTACATGATACATTTTCATGCAATTGTAATTCGGGCAGGGCAATATGGCTGAAAACTCAATCATAATATAACTTTTTTTATATTTGTTGATATCAATAATTATTGCTATTTTTTATGACTTATGGGAAAAATGGACCAGGAGAAAATATATAAAATTTTAACATTTTTATTTTAAAGCTAACTTTTCTCTGATTATAATCCCCTCAGCTGTCAAGGCAGAATGGAAAGTAAATGTCAACACAACCATGGAAAACAATCAATGTAAACACAATTCTAAAATCATACTAAAGACTTACAATAACCTTTAAGTTGCAAAAAAAAAGGAATATGTAAGAAATGCCTAAAAGTGTAACAAAATAGCGCAAAGTGTCAAAATGTAAACTGAAACCTAAGAAAAAACATTTTTGCAGGTTGACTGCCAGAAAGTTTCCTTTTCTGTGTAACATTTTATTTGGTTTGTTATTCTTATTTATTGAATGCATTTATGTTATGTAGTAATTACTTAAATATTATTCAACCAAATTATTTTAAATTGGCACATTTGTTACATTTTGTTATTTATTTTATATATACAGTACTGCACTTCCGTTTCTACCTGTTGTATTCGTAAATCCGAATAGGGAACGGGCAGAGGTGGCACCAAGTCATTGTTTTGCAAGTCATAAGTAAGTCTCAAGTCTTTGCCCTCAAGTCTCCAGTCAAGTCCTGAGTCAAGACAGGCAAGTCCCGAGTCAAGTCCAAAGTCAAGACTGGAAAGTCTCAAGTCAAGTCCCAAGTCCTGCATTTTGAGTTTCGAGTCCTTTCAAGTCCTTTTAACCACAGACTAATATATTTACACAGATTGTGTATGCTTTTAAAACGCTTTATTTATTTATTTAAACAAGTGCATTTGAAATTGCAGGGGAAAAAATAGTGCTGACATTGCACTTCATAATAGATAAATTAATGATAAATGGGTTATACTTGTATAGCGCTTTTCTACCTTAAAGGTACTCAAAGCGCTTTTAAAGTATTTCCACATTCACCCATTCACACACTGATGGCGGGAGCTGCCATGCAAGGCGCTAACCAGCAGCCATCAGGAGCAAGGGTGAAGTGTCTTGCCCAAGGACACAACGGACGTGACTAGGATGGTAGAAGGTGGGGATTGAACCCCAGTAACCAGCAACCCTCCGATTGCTGGCACGGCCACTCTACTAACTTCGCCACGCCGCACTATTAACCAGTCATTTTAAACATTTAACTCATTCCTTTACAGAATAAACACATTTGAAAAAACAAGTGCAACTGTATTTATTTGTACAAAAGTGTTAACATTGTATTTCCATGGCATATTGCATTGTAACTAGTTCCACAGCAGTTTCTATCCTGTTCTTACCTTATCCCATTGATCTCATCTCATACTGTATGTGTGTTTATGTGTGCGTACACATGAAAAACATAACAAATATATGAACATAACAACGAACAGAGTTGTACTTTTTAGATGTCAGGGCCCTATGCAACATGTACACATATTCTTAATATAGTATACATTTTAACTGACCTTTATTTGACTGTTTGTCTTTTTGTAGGTGGCTAAAATACACGGTGCTGCTGACCGCCGTCTAACGTTACGTTACTGTGTGTGATACATTGACTAACGTAACGTTAAGTATAGGTACCTCATGCAACCCTGCTTAAAAAAAATCACTTGACAAAAAGTATGAATAAGGTAGCGAACTGCAGTGGACGCAACAGATTGCCGTGTTTGCAATGACGTTATAACCATAGACATCTTATAAGTAGACGCAGCATTGGCTGCTGTGACGCGAACAGTTTGGCCGCCATCTTGAAGTGGTGATGAGGAGCCGGCGAGCAGCCTAAACTGACAGTTGACAGGTAGAAAACAAAGATGGCTGGTGTTAAGCGTTTTCCTGCTCGAATGAGCGGACTGTTGAAAATAGGAATCGTGGGATTACTTTTCACAAGTAAGATTTAACATTAACATACTATTGGTTGTATTTTGTGAAAAGAATATTACCACAGAGTTGAGAAGGAGCAAAGATCTTCAATATTTGTATGTGAAAATCACAAAGAAATCTTCTGGGGGAGGATGACGCCCCTACAGGGATTTGGTTTACAAACTTTCAGCCCCACCTAAAACAAAATTCACCAGCCGCCACTGATTATGATGCATTCTCATTCTAGGCAAAATATAAGACAATACTTTCTTAACAGTATAATTGTAACCAGGAATAAGTCTTCAAGTAACAATATTCAAATACTAGCATTGTTGGGTAAGACAGAATTTGGTTTTATTCTGAATCCAGTGAAATAGATTGGTGGTTTTAGCTGATATAAAGACTTTCAGGTGTTTATACAGGTAAAAGCCAGTAAATTAGAATATTTTGAAAAACTTGATTTATTTCAGTAATTGCATTCAAAAGGTGTAACTTGTACATTATATTTATTCATTGCACACAGACTGATGCATTCAAATGTTTATTTCATTTAATTTTGATGATTTGAAGTGGCAACAAATGAAAATCCAAAATTCCGTGTGTCACAAAATTAGAATATTACTTAAGGCTAATACAAAAAAGGGATTTTTAGAAATGTTGGCCAACTGAAAAGTATAAAAATGAAAAATATGAGCATGTACAATACTCAATACTTGGTTGGAGCTCCTTTTGCCTCAATTACTGCGTTAATGCGGCGTGGCATGGAGTCGATGAGTTTCTGGCACTGCTCAGGTGTTATGAGAGCCCAGGTTGCTCGGATAGTGGCCTTCAACTCTTCTGCGTTTTTGGGTCTGGCATTCTGCATCTTCCTTTTCACAATACCCCACAGATTTTCTATGGGGCTAAGGTCAGGGGAGTTGGCGGGCCAATTTAGAACAGAAATACCATGGTCCGTAAACCAGGCACGGGTAGATTTTGCGCTGTGTGCAGGCGCCAAGTCCTGTTGGAACTTGAAATCTCCATCTCCATAGAGCAGGTCAGCAGCAGGAAGCATGAAGTGCTCTAAAACTTGCTGGTAGACGGCTGCGTTGACCCTGGATCTCAGGAAAAAGAGTGGACCGACACCAGCAGATGACATGGCACCCCAAACCATCACTGATGGTGGAAACGAAAGCAAATTTTGCATTTCCTTTGGAAATCGAGGTCCCAGAGTCTGGAGGAAGACAGGAGAGGCACAGGATCCACGTTGCCTGAAGTCTAGTGTAAAGTTTCCACCATCAGTGATGGTTTGGGGTGCCATGTCATCTGCTGGTGTCGGTCCACTCTGTTTCCTGAGATCCAGGGTCAACGCAGCCGTCTACCAGCAAGTTTTAGAGCACTTCATGCTTCCTGCTGCTGACCTGCTCTATGGAGATGGAGATTTCAAGTTCCAACAGGACTTGGCGCCTGCACACAGCGCAAAATCTACCCGTGCCTGGTTTACGGACCATGGTATTTCTGTTCTAAATTGGCCCGCCAACTCCCCTGACCTTAGCCCCATAGAAAATCTGTGGGGTATTGTGAAAAGGAAGATGCAGAATGCCAGACCCAAAAACGCAGAAGAGTTGAAGGCCACTATCAGAGCAACCTGGGCTCTCATAACACCTGAGCAGTGCCAGAAACTCATCGACTCCATGCCACGCCGCATTAACGCAGTAATTGAGGCAAAAGGAGCTCCAACCAAGTATTGAGTATTGTACATGCTCATATTTTTCATTTTCATACCTTTCAGTTGGCCAACATTTCTAAAAATCCCTTTTTTGTATTAGCCTTAAGTAATATTCTAATTTTGTGACACACGGAATTTTGGATTTTCATTTGTTGCCACTTCAAATCATCAAAATTAAATGAAATAAACATTTGAATGCATCAGTCTGTGTGCAATGAATAAATATAATGTACAAGTTACACCTTTTGTATGCAATTACTGAAATAAATCAAGTTTTTCAAAATATTCTAATTTACTGGCTTTTACCTGTATATGTTTATGTTTAAGTATTTGGCAGACGCTTTTATCCAAAGCGACATACATAAAAAATACATATAAAACAATCACTGTAAACATTATAATTTAAGGGAAGAATGTAATACAAAATATCAATACAAAGTGTCAAGACAGAATAAACTATCTGCTGCTGCAGCAACAGAGATACAGTCTATAGGTCCCTAAGATATATAGATATTGAATGTATTCATACATTGTTTATGTAGGATAGATATACGCATGTATATATAACCTAATCATATTGTTTCTTCAATTTAAAAATAGCTGACCGTTTTTTTCCCCTTCTCTGGGATTATATTCCCAGTTTTGATCTCGGACGTCTGGTCACTTATAGCATATAAGAATATTCTATTACTGTTAAGCAAACTATGAATAATAAAACATGTGTACTTTATCATAGCTACACGTATGACAAAAAAAACCACGTGAAAATCAGTGGTATTCAGTGAGGTAAGATGAATTAACCACGCTGACAAATGAATTGCACTGAGTGGAGTGGATCACCACTCCAAGATGGCGGCCCTGCGTCTCGTCAGCACCAGTAGGCAGTAGCGCTCGATGCTGCGTCTACTTATAAGATGTCTATGGTTATAGCGTTAGCAGTGAATTTACAGCCTCACTGATTTAACTACACAGCAAATAAAAGTCACGTTACTTAGCCAATAAACGTTAGCTTACATTCAAAACTTACCCTTCTATGTGCATCTTCAAATGTCGAACGAAGTTGGAAGTTGCTGCGTCTCCGTCTGTAATATTTGAACTGCATAATTTGCATACTGCAACTCGTTTTTTGTTGACCAAGTCGTAGTTTTTATACCCGAACGAAACCAACTTTGGCATACATTTTTCTCACTGGCGCGTTGTTTGACAACTCTTGTTCGGGGGTTGTCCAGCAATTTGATTGGATGAATGCTGTGGGATGAAAACAACGTAGATCTAATTTGATTGGCTATTGTACTGAGAGCACACATGCTGACAGACACCACACACGCTGATAGACGCACACGTACAAAATGGAAGATACGGAGCGCTCCTGAATAACTTTTTAATCTTAGGGTTTTGGGGAAAGTAGCAAGTCATGTCAAGTCAAAAGGCGCAAGTCCAAGTGAAGTCACAAGTCATTGATGTTAAAGTCTAAGTCGAGTTGCAAGTCTCTTTACATTTTGTCAAGTCGAGTCTAAAGTCATCAAATTCATGACTCGAGTCCAAGTCATGTGACTCGAGTCCACACCTCTGGGAACGGGCGAAGATTGAAAAGGAAAATGAGCGTTGCGAAGGACTACGGTCCGTTTGAAAAAATCCTAAAAACTGCCATACTGTCAAGTGTCAAGGTGACTTTTCCTGTTTTATCCCCAATTTCTTCGCAGTGAAACAGCAAGATGGTGCAACTAACTTGATAGTTGATACTGTTACACGATTGGCTGTTTAGCGTCACTTCCTGTTTCCAGACCGCGTGTGCATTTGTTCATGCAACCAACCATGCTTCATTATTTACAGTTTCATTCACTAAGCTACATTCACAGACTGCCCCATTATAATGTGTTTATTCCAAATGTACTTGTGGTGGACCGCCACAAATTAATGAATGTATAGGAAACCCCGGTGAGATTCACTAAAATAGTTGCTGAAATGTGACTAATGTACGTGCTAAAAGTATGTTATATGACACACAGTAATATGTCATATAACATTATTGACATATTACTGTATGTCAATAATGTTATATGTTAAATATCATGTTTACTCTATCTTACCAGAATCAGTACGTCTGGCTGGCGGCAGGAAAGTTCAGCAAACACCACTCTAGCTTTCTGACCACCTATTGGAAGACATGACGTACGTATATTAAAACATTGTATAATCAATCAGTTCTTTATTATCGTATGTAGAACATAAGTTTGGTTGCATGTTCACACCGGAGAGTTTGGAGATCTGAATGGTGTGTGCGTGGCTCTCCAGACCAAAGCGTCCCAGACACTTCCTGCTATCCTGGTAGGGAAGGTTAAAGTTTCTCATCAGGTACTCAGTGGGATTCTCCTCCATGTTCAACTGATCTGCATACTGCTGGTTGAAGAAGCCCACTTTCTGCAGGAAAAAAAGACCACAGTAGAAAATGACAGCTTTACTCAATGTATTTTGCTGGATATGTCTTTCCTTGTCCACAAACAGGGTATTGTAGGATTACATGGTTATCACAAGATTGAATTGTTGTGCATTATTATTATTAGTAGTGTTAACTGTGCTGTGTGATACTGCCTCTTCATACATGATATCAAGTTTATTTGGAGTGTGATGGTGGGTTTTTGCTTGCACTAGTTACAAGGTACTTTCAAAAGTTAACTTTATGTGCTTCAAAAGTAGTGTACCCCATCACATAAAACATATAGGTAACGGTGTTGTAACAAATGCAAATTTTATTACATTACTCGTTATTAGAAAAAGTAACCCTGTTACTATGTAAGAGCGTAATTCCCACCACTGCTCATCGACCAGCATTTTTGCCATTAAACAGCTTAAATCTAAATATTGCTTAGTCAAGTACCCTAACACAGGGGTTCTTAACCTTTCCACTACAGAGTGGCCCAGGGCCCACTCAAATATTTACACTAAAATAAGTGAATCATATTCAGTAATTATATCCAACTGACTTATAGTTCAACAGAATAAACCTTGACAAAAGATATAAAAAAAACATGTTACTTTACAAAGATTATTACAAAGGCTTAGGTCAGGCGGATTACAAAAATAAATACTAATCAAATATACTGCATAAGAAGGGACTAATAAAAACTGTTGAAAAACGTACATACAATTATGCAATAGTGGTTAGAGTGTCCGCCCTGAGATCGGTAGGTTGTGAGTTCAAACCCCGGCCGGGTCATACCAAAGACTATAAAAATGGGACCCATTACCTCCCTGCTTGGCACTCAGCATCAAGGGTTGGAATTGGGGGTTAAATCACCAAAAATGATTCCCGGGCGCGGCTACGCTGCTGCCCACTGCTCCCCTCACCTCCCAGGGGGTGATCAAGGGGATGGGTCAAATGCAGAGGACAAATTTCACCACACCTAGTGTGTGTGTGACAATCATTGGTACTTTAACTTTAACTTACTAAAATAAATACATTCTAATTTAATAATAATATAAACGTTTCTTAATCGAACTGTCATTAAAATTTAAGTGCAAATGTAAATACAACTTTACCATTTTAGTCATAGTTGTCGCACTTTAGAAAGTTCTCAATTACTTTAGCTCCAGACTTCTTCTGTTTTTGTGATATTTTCATTACTGCCACAAGTGGTGGAAAAGTGTATTACAACAACAACATACAGACCACAGCTGAGAAACACCCGATATTCTTCGGCGGCCTTCTAGGAGGCGCTCGCGGTGTTTTTTAGACTCCTAAAAAACACGACGTGAGTGTTCTTGTCTGTCATTATAATTGGGAATGATAGGCAATATTCTAAAAAAAAGTGCAGTTAATATGTAGGTTACAACATATAAATTGATCACACATTTTTAAATCTTTATCAGTGTTTCTCCTTCGATAAATATTAGATTGTAAATTCAATTTGATCTATCTATAACTATCTATACATCTACCTATTACTATTAATACATATATCTATATATGCACAACATTGTAATTTTAAATGTACCGGTATATGTTTTTATCTACCTACCAATATAGCTGTCTATCGTCAATAGCTATATCTTATTTGTATATATACAGTAATTAATACCTTTTACACGAGCAATTTCTTTAGAGCTAAAATAATAAATGATTAATAATTCATTTTATATATTTTTTTTTTTAAATCTAAGTGTCAGGTAACAACAGAAGCATTTAAAAGATACTTTTCATGTAGAACAGCTTTGATTACATTATCTACAGTGAATAATATTTTCTTATTTACACAACAGCATCTTAGCACATGCACCTATACACGTGTTTCTATTGATTATCAGCCTATTAAATGCACGTGCAAACCAAATGTAAGTGCAAAGTAATTACATTACAAAGATAGGTGTGTGCACATTCTGTTCTGAATAAATTGGTGTAAGATTGAACAAAAATTTGTCTTTGCTTACCAAACGGTGATTCTTCCTCATCTCACCTTTAGTCTGAAAAAAATAAATTAAAAAAATCACTCAAGGTGGGAACGTACACATGACATAATTGAACTTGTCAAATCGGACATACGTACAGGAGTTAGTTTGCCAGTAAGCAGTAACAGCAGAGTACTCTTCCCAACACCATTTGGTCCGACTATACAAACTGGGGAAAAAAGAAATGGAGACAGTGAACAGTGGATGCAACATAGGGGGAAAAGTTTTAATGATGCAATAACTGATGATGTGATTGGGTTGTACTGGCCCTGATCATGAATATGATCATAACATGGTGAAGTCTGTTATTCACATTATTGGCCGTCTTTGCATGAACACACTGACTATATTGACTTTCATTCTGATAAGAATATGATACATTCTTGTGTGTTCATAAAATATACAAAAACTTCAAAAGGACATTAGGCAGTTGTTGACGTGTATACATGTCATACTTGCCAACCCTCCGGATTTTCCCGGGAGACTCCTGAATTTCAGCGCCTCTCCCGAAAACCTCCCGGGACAAATATTCTCCCGATTTTCTCCCGATTTCTAGCCGGAGCTGGAGGCCACGCCCCCTCCAGCTCCAAGCGGACCTGAGTGAGGAGTCGACAGCCTGTTCTCACGTCCGCTTTTCCACGATATACACAGCGTCCCTGCCCAATCACGTTATAACATCTACGGCTTTTAGAGAGTGCAGTGCACAACTGCGCACACAACAAGGAGACGAAGCAGAAGAACGAGGAAGATACAGCCGTGGCGACGCCGACGACGAGTAAGATGAAGACATACGCTTGTAAGTTCCAAAACGAATGGAAACAAGAATTTCAGTTTATCCAGGACAGTTCAAAGGGGAAGGGGTATGCTGCCTGTAAATTTTGTAGAACAGACTTCTCCATTGAACACGGTGGCCGAACGGATATACTCACTCATGAACGGTCAGCGAAGCACAAGGCGGCAGCAGCGCACCACCGGTCACAGCACAGTATTATGGGCCACCTCGCTAAATAGAGACCTGAGGGTGCAACATATGCCGAGACAAAGATGGCTATGCTGATAGCTGGAAGCAACATCCCGTTCTTATTTGCGGATGTCTTCAACAAATCCGTGAAGGATATGTTCCCGGATTCAGAGATTGCTCGCCAGTACGCAAATGGCAGAA
The DNA here is from genome assembly GCF_033978785.1 of Entelurus aequoreus. Classification (NCBI taxonomy): domain Eukaryota; kingdom Metazoa; phylum Chordata; class Actinopteri; order Syngnathiformes; family Syngnathidae; genus Entelurus; species Entelurus aequoreus. Next base: position 50,584,277 of record NC_084738.1, on the reverse strand, counting down.
CAAAGGCTACTCAAATTGTGAAAGGTAAACGTTTTTTTTTTTTTTTTTTAAGTAAGTAAGCAGCAAGCACAGTACAGTTAGTAGAACAACTGTGTTTTCATTACTGTGTATTTAGTATGTATGTAGTATATAAGGCTGTGCTTCTGGCTGCAAAGCATTGCACTTTCAAGTACAACAATGAGTAGATGAGTGTTATGTGTGTATATATTTGTAAATAAATGAACACTGAAATTCAAGTATTTCTTTTATTTATATATATATATATGATAAAATAAATATATATATATATAGCTAGAATTAACTGAAAGTCAAGTATTTCTTATATATATATATATATATATGAAATACTTGACTTTTGGTGAATTCTAGCTGTAAATATACTCCTCCCCTCTTAACCACGCCCCCGCCCACACACCCCACCCCTCCATCTCCCGAATTCGGAGGTCTCAAGGTTGGCAAGTATGATACATGTCCACGTTAATGTGACTCCAATCAGAAAACTCTGCATATTCAAATTGTGCTTACTTACATATAAACAAATACACACGTAGGGATCGCCTTCACACGTACACAACTTAGATGATACAACGGTACAGATAGCTAGAGGGTGTGGTCAGAAATGTAAATATATTCATCATTTGCATCTATGTGTAGTAAATGTTATTTTATCAATGGCGGCCCACTACGGAAACATTTGAATCGCCACAATTATCTCACTTTTAAACACAATAGACAAACTGTCTGATTGCACCCTGTCATTCCAACTTTGTACAGTAGATGGCATCGTAACTCTCCTCCTGACTGCTCAGGAATCAGTTTAGCCAGTTAGTATTTGAGATTAGTAAAACGGTGAGTGTGAATGTGACTGAGAGAGACAAGCGGTAGAAAATGGATGGATGGAAAACAGCTGCAGAATGCAGCGATAGTCATTAGTGACGTGCCTACATAGCGGCCATCTTTACTTTCCCATTTAAGGCGGTGGAAGAGAATGAGTTAATATTAAAAATAAATCATATAATTCCAAACTGATTTTCCTTCGGTTTACTTTACTGTCAATGTCAAATCATGTGCTATTAATACATTGCTAGTGTCCTTGTTTCAACCATACGGCTTGTTTTGCTAACTTTTTGTTGTCTTCGTATCCGTCGCTTAGCTTGGCTGCAACAGTGCACTGGCGTATGTAGTTATATCTGTGATTATAATGCCCTGCTTGTGGCCAAGGGGAAACACCATTGCACTTTTTCACTTTCTCTTTATTAACTAGCGCAGTAAACAGCCGTTGTGTGCCAGTCACTCCACATAGGAGACGCAGAGCCAACACGGCTAACTATCATTGAACGCTAAAGTCACACCTCAACAGGCACCATTCTTTAAAAGGCAACACCACTTATCGGACACTTTCGGTGGCTTCAACATGAAAGCAGTATCACTCATGGTCAATTATGCGAATTAAGTGATGACTGTTATCCTCAGATGAAAGGTAATAGGTTAGGCCAGTGATTCTCAAACTGTGGTACGTGTATCACACGTACACCAAAGAATCACTTGATTAAAGTAGAGTGTTTTATTTTCCTATTTTCTAACAGTGTTACTATTCAAACTGTGTGAAATGTTACAGTGGCCAGAAATATTAAAAATATACATGTTAAATAAAACCTCTACCTTCTTTTAAATAAATACTTAGGCCCACTAAGCTACTGTATTCTTCTATTGGTCATTATTGTGGTACTTGGAGAGCCAGGTTTTTTCTGAGGTGGTACTTAGTGAAAACAGTTTGAGAACCACTGGGTTATGCTGTTCAGGAACAACACAGGCCCACACCTGCTTTTAACTGGAAAGCGCTGGAACACTAGTATCCACAGTGAACCCATTGTTGCCCCTGGCTGCTAAACACCACTGTTTCAACATTCTTGTTTGCAGTGATATCAGTCCACACTGCAAAAAGAATGGTTCAAATACAAAAGGCTCAACAACTACACAACATTCATGCACATGATGTGTGAATGAAAACTTTAGACACTAACTGACCAGATACATTGGTGAACAGATAGAAAGACAGATAAAAAGTGTCTGCTTCTGTCAAGCTTCTGCAAACTTACTTCTTGATTCCATGTCAATTCCAAAGTCTACATTCTTGAAGAGATGCTTCTGACTGTCGTAGCTGAAATCAACACCTGGAATAAACACAAACAAAGTAAATGTAGACTTTTGATCATTTGCATGTCTGTGCATTAAGCAAAGTCTAGTACAAGGTCTCCCAAGCTTAAGGTTTGGACCCAAAAGGGTACTTTTTGTTAGGTCACCTATTTTGCTTTTAATGATCAGTTTATTGTTAATCCTTATGTCAAAACAATCAGTCCATATTTTAATAAATTAGAAATCCTACCAAGCAAGAAAGCATTCTGACCCCATTTGCACACAATTTAGTCCTTATAACAAGATTGATAAAGAAAGAGACATTTTCAATTACAGTCATACCAATCGTTCCCAATATTCTCTTTGGGGTGGGTTGTCACATAAATGTATACATAATTATATGTGTGCTCAAAGACTCTGCACGGACTGCCCGCAGTCATCAGATCTTCCATTGTCGCGTTGTAGTTTCCTGTGAAATTTCACTTGTGCTTGTTGTTTACATTTCCATGTCACAGCGCCCTACACTGACTATGTGGAAGTGGCGCTTCTCTGCCTGCCTGCTCATCAAAGTAGAAAATCAATCGTATGTACGGCCATTATATTCAAAGGATGGCTGTTGTCAGAGTACTCGATACCGGCTCAAGTGTTGTTGTGGTATGTCGGAAAACATTTCATGTATACATTGGCCTGATTTTGATTTTATGATATCTTGCATTGTGCCTAAAATGCATATTGGTGCCACATTCAATGCGTGTCGAGAAAAATACATGCCAAGTAGGGGTGGACGATATGGCTTAAAATCTATATTGTGACAGATATTGCAACCTCCAGCGATAATGATATATATATATATACCGTAATTTCCGGACTATAAGCCGCTACTTTTTCCCCTCGTTCTGGTCCCTGCGGCTTATACAACAGTGCGGCTTATTTACGGCCTGTTCTTCTCCGACACAGATGAAGAGGATTTCGGTGGTTTTAGTACGCAGGAGGAAGACGATGACACAATGATTAAAGACTGACTTTTCATATACCGGTAGGCTGGTTATTTTGATAACGTACAGGCGAGCACTTTGTATTACTTTGCACCGTTGTATTATTTGTACTCTGCACGAATGCTGTTCGCCATGTCAAAAATGTGAAAGTTTGATTGAATGATTGAAAGATTTATTGTTAATAAATGGGACGCTTTGCGTTCCCAAACAGTCATCTCTGTCCCGACAATCCCCTCCGTGGTAGCAGGAACCCCTATATACTACGGTAATTACACATCAAAACCCTGCGGCTTATAGTCGGGTGCGGCTTATATATGGAGCAATCTGTATTTTCCCCTAAATTTAGCTGGTGCGGCTTATAGTCAGGTGCGGCTTATAGTCCGGAAATTACGGTATATATATATTACAATATATTATTTGGTATCTAAATGATAATACAACCCTTTAAAAAGTGGTTACAAAGGCTCATAATTTGTCTGCTGACATATGCGCTAACCAATTGTGTAATTTCCAGATGTAACATTTTTCTCCAAACTATTAATTGTATTAATATTATTATTGATCAATTTACTGCTAATATCTGCTTACTTTCTGTTGTCACATGGTTCTATTAACACTTTTGTTAAAAAGTAATGAGCACTTATTTATCTTTGGTTTGAATACTTAACATTGGTTCCAGGCGATACTACAAATGTGGGTATGGATCCAATACCAAGTAGTGACAGAGACAGTATTGGTTATACCAATGCTGATATTGACACTTGAAATTTTCAAGATCATTTTAAAGGCCTACTGAAACCCACTACTACCGACCACGCAGTCTGATAGTTTATATATCAATGATGAAATCTTAACATTATAACACATGCCAATACGGCTGGGTTAAATTATAAAGTGACATTTTAAATTTGCCGCTAAACTTCCGGTTCGAAACGCCTCTGAGGATGACGTATGCGCGTGACGTAGACCGGCGAACACGGGTATGCCTTCCACATTGAAGCCAATACGAAAAAGCTCTGTTTTCATTTCATAATTCCACAGTATTCTGGACATCTGTGTTCGTGAATCTGTTTCAATCATGTTCATTGCATTATGAAGAAGGAAGCTGAGCAAGCAAAGAAGAAAGTTGTCGGTGCGAAATGGACGTATTTTTCGAACGTAGTCAGCCACAACAGTACACAGCCGGCGCTTCTTTGTTTACATTCCCGAAAGATGCAGTCAAGATGGAAGAACTCGGATAACAGAGACTCTAACCAGGAGGACATTTGACTTGGATACACAGATGCCTGTAGAGAACTGGGACAACACAGACTCTTACCAGGATTACTTTGATTTGGATGACAAAGACGCAGACGTGCTACTGTGAGTATGCAGCTTTGGCTTTTTTTTGCGTATGTACGCAACTTTTTTAAAATATATAAGCTTTATGAACCTTGGGTTAGGTGAACGGTCTTTTGGGCTGAGTGATTGTGTGTGTTGATCATGTGTTTGAATTGTATTGGCGTGTTCTATGGAGCTAGGAGCTAGCAGAGGAGCTAGCATAACACGTACCGTACCTACGTGCGCGTCACGTACGTAACTTTTTAAAAATATATAAGCTTTATGAACCTTGGGTTAGGTGAACGGTCTTTTGGGCTGAGTGATTGTGTGTGTTGATCAGGTGTTTGAATTGTATTGGCGTGTTCTATGGAGCTAGGAGCTAGCAGAGGAGCTAGGAGCTAGCATAACAAACACGCAGGTGTTATTATGCAGGATTCATTTGTGGCATATTAAATATAAGCCTGGTTGTGTTGTGGCTAATAGAGTATATATATGTCTTGTGTTTATTTACTGTTGTAGTCATTCCCAGCTGAATATCAGGTACCGTGAGTATGCAGCCTTGGCTGCTAAACATTCGATAACTTGACCGTATGTGCGCGTCACGTACGTAACTTTTAAAAAATATATAAGCTTTATGAACCTTGGGTTAGGTAAACGGTCTTTTGGGCTGAGTGATTGTGTGTGTTGATCAGGTGTTTGAATTGTATTGGCGTGTTCTATGGAGCTAGGAGCTAGCAGAGGAGCTAGGAGCTAGCATAACAAACATGCAGGTGTTTTTATGCAGGATTCATTTGTGGCATATTAAATATAAGCCTGGTTGTGTTGTGGCTAATAGAGTATATATATGTCTTGTGTTTATTTACTGTTGTAGTCATTCCCAGCTGAATATCCGGTCACCCCCGGCTCTCACAGCATCTTCCCTATCTGAATAGCTTCAACTCCCCACTAGTCCTTCACTTGCACTTTACTCATCCACAAATCTTTCATCCTCGCTCAAATTAATGGGGAAATTGTCGCTTTCTCGGTCCGAATCTCTCTCACTTCATGCGGCCATCATTGTAAACAATAGGGAACTTTGCGTATATGTTCAACTGACTACGTCACGCTACTTCCGGTAGGTGCAAGCCTTTTTTTTATCAGATACCAAAAGTTGCAATCTTTATCGTCGTTGTTCTATACTAAATCCTTTCAGCAAAAATATGGCAATATCGCGAAATGATCAAGTATGACACATAGAATAGATCTGCTATCCCCGTTTAAATAAAAAAAATTCATTTCAGTAGGCCTTTAAGGCTTAAACCTTTGAACACAATCATACTCACAAAAAAAACCACAGGATGATGGTGTAACAATGTCAAATAAATATATAAATTATTTCCTACAACTGGCTCTGATTGGCAGCACGGGGGCACAGGGGATAGTGCGGGTGTCATACAATACGAAGGTCCTGCGTTCGAGCCCCGGGTTTAGGGTCTTTTTGTGTGGAGTTTGCATGTTCTCCCTGTGACTGCGTGGGTTCCCTCCGGGTAATACGGCTTCATCCGACTTCCAAAGACATGCACCTGGGGATAGGCTGATCGGCAACACTAAGTTGGCCCGAGTGTGTGAATATTGTCTATTTGTGCGATAAGGTGGCGACTGTCCGAAGTGTAACCTGCTTTCCGCCCGAGTGCAGCTCGGCTAGGCTCCAGTACCCCCCTAGACCTGAGAGGGACAAGCGGTAAAAAATGGATGGATGGATGGCTCAGATTTAAATCCTTTGTTTTTTTGTCCTTAAAAAGTCCTCTTTTGTCCTGTGACTTATTTCTTGGGTTTGATAACAAAAACAAAAATGAAAACATTTTGATCTGTAGTGTCAACTATGTAATGATATTATACTTGGTATCCTTAGTGTTGATATTTGTATTGATCTGTTCACCTTTGTTAACATACAAGAGCTGTAGCTTGTGGTTAGCCTCTTACGGTGTATAGTATAGCATGTTTAGCTATTCCTTGTCCTTCAGGGATGATACTTGTAAGAAACATTGTTTATTTGCCGCCATGGAGGCGATGATTGTCGACTTGGAAGTGGCTTTGCACTGTGAAGGAACGTTAGCCGCTAGCGAGAATGCTACATTGGGTTGAGGAGGCGTTTGTTTGCTCGTCACTGTCAAATTTGTAGGACAAAGCTAGAACGTATCATCAACATGCATTATCCCGATATAGCGACAGTATTGAAAGCTCTATTATCAGACAAATCAATTTAATTTATATTGTATATCGCGTATATATCATCACATATCAAGAGTCCGCGCTGTCGTAAAATTGCACGGGCCTTGCAGACTCTATTTTGCCCAAGTATGTTTGGGCCTCACGCTTCCCGAAAGATGCACTTTATTGCTCATTTTGTTTAATGATGCATTATGTTATGTATGTAATGCAATTCATCCTACAGATTGAGTTCTGCCCTAGTTGAAATACGTTACATTACGACTATTGAAAGATGATATTTTGAAAAAATTCACACGCAAGTAAAAAATGTGATAACAAACCATTTCCGCCAATATGAGCCACACTTTGTTTTAAGATACAGATTTTTGTTAAATAAATAATTGTAATCTGTATTTATAGTAATCTGTATTTATATTTACACTTTCTGGACTGTGTTTACATTCAGTCTGTGTCAGTTACAATAAAAGCACCCTACTTGGTAAGGTTGGGGCGGGGGGTGTTACGTGGCAGGAAGGTCACCTACGCAGTGGTAGGTGACGCTATTTATTTTATGACTATATATGCATTTAAAGTCTTTATAAGCCCTCCACACAGATTTCACACATACTTATAACACGTCAAATTATCTTAAAACACTTAATACACCCAAAAACTTAAGTCATTTGAACATGAAATTCAAATGTCAATTTCTTTTTACAACCATTAACTGTACTCAATTGAACTTTAAAACCTGCAATGCAAAAAAAAAAACATAGTAAGTGAATCGAGGGGAACTCTGCATATCATTTTGAGGCCGTATCGCCCACCTATACTACCGCTTGCTGTTTAATTTAAATCCAAATGCAACTAACTGTCTTTTTAATTGTATACCTCCAAAGACATGCACCTGGGGATAGGTTGATTGGCAACACTGAATTTGCCCTAGTGTGTGAATGTGAGTGTGAATGTTGTCTGTCTATCTGTGTTGGCCCTGCGATGAGGTAGCGCCTTGTCCAGGGTGTACCCCGCCTTCCGCCCGAATGCAGCTGAGATAGGCTCCAACCCCCCACGACCCCGAACGGGACAAGCGGTAGAAAATGGATGGATGGATGGATAAAATTTGAAAAAAAGGGCATAACATAATCACACCACGTTGTGATCATATGTACTTTTACATAACATCTAAATTGAATGTAATGTAAAAAATGAAAAGATGAAAAAAAATTAAGAATGTAGGGTGGTTTTATTTAATATTGTTTAGCTTTTGTTTACTTAATTACATGCTAAAAAGCAATTCAATATTAGTCATCATAAGCTACATAGTTCAATATATTTAACTCAGCTTTGTGTTTGAGCTAACTGCTCTGATGGCTGTGCTTATTTTGGTCTTTAAAAAATTCTGTGGACCAATAAAACATGAGCTTGGAGCCACTAAAGGCCTCCAAACCGCACTTTAGACTCACATGGGGTCTCATGTAACAAGTGTTGCGTGGATAGACATACGCTCAAATCCAGAAAACATCGTAAGCGAGTAAAAATTCAGATGTGCTAACTTGTTCTCAGGCACAAATCCAAGCACATTTTTTTGTTACATTGCAATCTACTTGGAATTGATCCCAAATGTCTGTGTGGCTTGGCACACCTAGGCCACGCTCCTTAAAAATGCACAAATCATATTGAAAGTAGCCATGTGACTGAGAACTGCATGCGCCGCCCGATTAAGACGCACTAAGGAGTGCTGGTTTCTCCTGTTTGAAGCAATCAAAAAGAGGGTTGAAACGTGTGTGCTACGGGAACAGCACAGGGGCTAAAAAAAGAAATGGTCAGGCATCAGGAAAAAGGTGAAAAAGTAGATGGATAGATGTACATAGCCAAAACAGACGAGCGTTGGAAAAAATAGTCGATGCAACTGTCCCCCTTCCTCTCCCTGCCAAGGCCGAATGTCGGGTTTGGGCGGTGGAGGGGTAATTGTTCATATCTCTCTAATTGTTCAGTCTGAGGAGTACCAGTTGGCACTTTTTATGTGGACCTTTACCCAGCATCACCTCTGTGTGTCACCAAAGTATCTACAATAGCTATGGAGTTGGCATGAGGCAGCGCACATTTCCACTTCGTCAGTCTTGATACATCTCAACTATGCCGGAAAAAGGGTGTACGGCAGGTTTTTGGGCGCATGCAAGCTTGTTACATGAGGCCCCTGGTGTAACCAGTGTTCTGAGCACACGAGAGTTTCTAAATACTGGTTGAAAAATGCAACAGAACAGAGCTTTTCTTACTGTGAAGGCCCAGAATTGGTGGGGAAAGAGGCGGAGGGTTGGGGAAGGTGAACTTGACAGTGTACTCTTTGGGCCTCTTGAGCAGCTCTGGGGCCTCCAGGCTCTCCTCTTCCTGACCTCCCTTCTTCTTGCCTTTTTGTTGTTTTCTCGTCAGAACGTCTTTTGTTTGCTTCTCCTGAGAGCATCGTCCAAATAAAGAACAGAGATGAAGAGTCAGCTTCCTCAAATCTAACCGCTCAGTTGGGACAACAAAACTCACAGCTTGTTTGGTAGATTTGCCACCGGCCTTGAGGTCCTTAAGTTTCTTCTCCTGCTTGTCATACTGTTTCTGGAGTTCTTTTTGCTTCTGGACATACATTTTCTTGAAGGTCACTATAAAAACACACATGAAAACAGTTAATTACATTAAGCAACTTAGAAAATGACTCTCAGACCAACGTAGTAATAAAATGGAACCCTACAGAACAGCAATCTGTACGTGGCAGCAGCGGCGTGGTCGGGGCGGAAGGAAGATGACGTCATTATATAATTTCTATAATTGGCTATGATGCATGTATTTTGTTACAGGATTAAAAACCTTATACAGTACATATATATTTAAATACGAACATTTGTGTTATTATCAGTTATTAGTATCAACAATCATCAATAGTCTTTTCCCTGTTCCATTATATGGTTTTGCTTTATTTTTGGTGATCGTTTTACAAAAACCAAAACCAGTGAAGTTAGCACGTTGTGTAAATCGTAAATAAAAACAGAATACAATGATTTGCAAATCCTTTTGAACTTAT
>NC_084738.1:50494569-50562069 GCF_033978785.1 Entelurus aequoreus | reverse complement strand
ATTAATCGATTATCTAATTAATTGTTAGTTGCAGCCCTAATGTGTATATATATTAATATATATATATATATACATATAAATATATATATATTAACATATATATATATACACACACATACATACACACATATATATATATATATAATAATCCCTGGGATTAATATAGCGCTTTTCTAAGTACTCAAAGTCGCTTTACATGTTAAAAACCCATCATTCATTCACACCTGGTGGTGGTAAGCTACTTTTTGTAGCCACAGATGCCCTGGGGTCAACTGACGGAAGCGTGGCTGCCAATTTGCGCCTACGGCCCCTCCGACCACCACCTATCATTCATTCAACATTCATTCACCGGTGTGAGTGGCACCGTTGGCAAGGGTGAAGTGTCCTGCCCAAGGACACAACGGCATGGTAAGAGGCGGGGAGCGAACCTGCAACCCTCAGGTTTCTGACACGGGCGCTCTACCAACTACGCCATGCCGCCCCTATATACATACATACATATATATATATATATATATATACACACACACACATACATGTGTATGTATATATATGTGTGTATATATATGTGTGTGTGTGTATATATATATATATATATATATATATATATATATATATATATATATATATATATATATATATATATATATATATATATATATATATATATATATATATATATATATATATATATATATATATATATATATATATATATATATATATATATACATATATATATATATATATATATATACATATATATATATATATATATAAGAGAAGACACAACCGCGGAGTCCGCGGGTCGGGCGGATGCATGACGAAAAAAATTTATTTTAAATAGATTCGGGCGGGTGGCGGTTGAACCAATTCTTTCGAATGTCTGCTGATTTTCACCCAATCAACAATAATAAGGGCGTGCCGTGTTAGTACTGCCTTTATCACCCTCTACAACATGTACAGCCAGCGTGCTAGCCCAGTCACATGTTGTGTGCGGCTTCTGCTTGCACACGTAAGTGACAGCAAGAAATACTTGGTCCACAGCCATACAGGTTACACTGACGGTGCCCGTATAAAACAACTTTAACACTCTTAATATGTGCCACACTGTGAACCCACACCAAACAAGAATGACAAACACATTTCGGGAGAACATCCGCACCGTGAGACAACATAAACACAACAAAACAAATACCCAGAACACCTTGCAGTCTTAACTCTTCCTGGCTGAAATATACACCCCCGCTACCACCAAACCCCGCCCACCTAAACCGACGCACGCACGGAGGGTGGTGATATATATATATATATATATATATATATATATATATATATATATATATATATATATATATATATATATATATATATATATATATATATATATATATGTATGTGTGTGTACCGTATTTTTCGGACTATAAGTCGCAGTTCTTTTTCATAGTTTGGGTGCGACTTATACTCAGGAGCGACTTATGTGTGAAATTATTAACACATTACCGTAAAATATCAAATAATATTATTTAACTCATTCACGTAAGAGACTAAAGGTGTAAGATTTCTTCGGATTTAGCTATTAGGAGTGACAGATTGTTTGGTAAACATATAGCATGTTCTATATGTTATAGTTAATTGAATGACTCTTACCATAATATGTTACGTTAACATACCAGGCACGTTCTCAGTTGGTTATTTATGCGTCATATAACGTACACTTATTCAGCCTGTTGTTCAATATTCTTTATTTATTTTAAATTGCCTTTCAAATGTCTATTCTTGGTGTTGGGTTTTATCAAATACATTTCCCCCAAAAATGCAACTTATACTCCAGTGTGACACATTTTCAGCCGGTGCGACTTATACTCCGAAAAATACGGTGTGTGTGTATATATATATATATATATATATATATATATATATATATATATATATATATATATATATATATATATATATACATACTGTACTTACATAAATATATAAACAGTCATGGAAACAAAAAGAACAATTGAAATCAAAATAGAAATATATGTAGTGTTCATAGTGTGAGGTAATGCAAATACAATGCAAATAGCGCGATACAAATAGATAATGACTCACAAATAACTGTGTGACCCTTTAATTGGTCCGGGTTATTGGGGACTGTTATTGCAGATCAGTGTTTCCCATAAACTGCCAACATACCTGTGGCAGTGGGGGCGTGGCTATGGGTGTTGTCACCATGAAATCATCGAGTAATTTGCATCATTTACTACAATGATATGATTTTCTCTAAAAAGGCTAAAAAAATGTATACTTACTAATTAATAATAACAGTTTTGTTTTAAACGTCCATCCATCCATCCATTTTACAATATAATTACAACACTTTATGTACATATTTATATACAGATTTGAACAATAAGTTATTCACTGAAATATATTTATTAATCGTGGTTCTTACAAAAAATATATCTTATAAAATATAAAAGTTAAAATGTCTCTTAAAGCTTTGCCCCTTTAATTAGTGCATACTAAATCATTTAACTTTAGCCTACTACTACAACCATATTATTTACCAGCAACATAAAGTGAAACAGAGGCAGAGGTGTCCTGCCACAGTCAGTAACAAATAAACACAAAACAGTAGTGGTCAAATACAAATAAGGCAACAAGAGAAGTATCCTACACTTCTCTTTTGTAAAGTAAATCTGAACAGCCTATATGGGCATCTACATCAACTATATGATTTGCCTGAAAAGCTGGACAGGACAAAAAAAAAAAAAAAAATTATTAAATTTTTTTATTTGTGGCGGACGTAATTCTTTCGTGGCGGGCTGCCACAAATAAATGAATGTGTGGGAAACACTGCAGATGGACACTATGTGACTGCAGGCTACATTAGGTCACATTGAGTTCCTTACTTTTCTTTTATCCCGCCGCGTATGCATCACTTTGATTCATTTTGTCAGACATATATACGCGTCAAACCCGCTGTGACACAGGTTGATTTGGTTTCATTGTTTTGAGTTTTTTCTTGTTGTTCCTGATGTATTGACCGCTTATGTTTTTGTATTTCTGTACCGGCTGGAGAAGAAGCTACGTGACACCCACAGCTGATTCTAATCAACCTTTACTATGTACAAACCCAGTTTCCATATGAGTAGGGAAATTGTGTTAGATGTAAATATAAACGGAATACAATGATTTGCAAATCATTTTCAACCCATATTCAGTTGAATATCCTACAAAGACAACATATTTGATGTTCAAACTGATAATAGATGATTTTTTTTTTGTGCAAATAATCATTAACTTTAGAATTTGATGCCAGCAACACGTGACAACGAAGTTGGGAAAAGTGGCAATAAATACTGATAAAGTTGAGGAATGCTCATCAAACACTTATTTGGAAAATCCCACAGGTGAACAGGCAAATTGGGAACAGGTGGGTGCCATGATTGGGTATAAAAGTAGATTCCATGAAATGCTCAGTCATTCAAAAACAAGGATGGGGCGAGGGTCACCACTTAGTCAACAAATGCGTGAGCAAATTGTTGAACAGTATAAGAAAAACCTTTCTCAACCAGCTATTGCAATGAATTTAGGGATTTCACCATCTGCGGTCCGTAATATCATCAAAAGGTTCAGAGAATCTGGAGAAATCACTGCACGTAAGCAATAAAGCCCGTGACCTTCGACCCCTCAGGCTGTACTGCATCAACAAGCGACATCAGTGTGTAAAAGATATCACCACATGGGCTCAGGAACACTTCAAAACCCACTGTCAGTAGCTACAGTTGGTCGCTACATCTGTAAGTGCAAGTTAAAACTCTCCTATGCAAGGCGAAAACCGTTTATCAACAACACCCAGAAACGCCGTCAGCTTCGCTGGGCCTGAGCTCATCTAAGATGGACTGATACAAAGTGGAAAAGTGTTCTGTGGTCTGACGAGTCCACATTTCAAATTGTTTTTGGAAACTGTGGACGTCGTGTCCTCCGGACCAAAGAGGAAAAGAACCATCCGGATTGTTATAGGCGCAAAGATGAAAAGCCAGCATGTGTGATGGTATGGGGGTGTATTAGTGCCCAAGACATGGGTAACTTACACATCTGTGAAGGCGCCATTAATGCTGAAAGGTACACACAGGTTTTGGAGCAACATATGTTGCCATCCAAGCAACGTTACCATGGACGCCCCTGCTTATTTCAGCAAGACAATGCCAAGCCACGTGTTACATCAACCTGGCTTCATAGTAAAAGAGTGTGGGTACTAGACTGGCCTGCCTGTAGTCCAGACCTGTCTCCCATTGAAAATGTGTGGCGCATTATGAAGCCTAAAATACCACAACGGACACCCTCGGACTGTTGAACAACTTAAGCTGTACATCAAGCAAGAATGGGAAAGAATTCCACCTGAAAAGCTTAAAAAAATTGTCTCCTCAGTTCCCAAACGTTTACTGAGTGTTGTTAAAAGGAAAGGCCATGTAACACAGTGGTGAACATGTCCTTTTCCAACTATTTTGGCACGTGTTGCAGCCATGAAATTCTAAGTTAATTATTATTTGCAAAAAAAAATTACGTTTATGAGTTTGAACATCAAATATCTTGTCTTTGTAGGGCATTCAATTGAATATGGGTTGAAAAGGATTTGCAAATCATTGTATTCCGTTTATATTTACATCTAACACAATTTCCCAACTCATATGGAAACGGGGTTTGTATTCCCTTCAATCATTTGTTTTATTGCTGGTTAATGTTTGATGCTGCATGCCGCACGCTACGCTTCACGTCCCCAGCTTGGTAAAGACCAATCCCGTCCTGCGCCTTCCTACCTGTACCGGCAGTCTGCCTGTTTGCCTGCTCATCGTGTTTTGTGATTTTGTGCCTGAGCCTTTTGTCCTAGTACCTTTTTGTTCTATTGGCATCATAGTTTTTGTATTTTGAATCATTGACAGTGTGGATAATAAAAGACTTGTCGCACTCATTGCTCTTGTCTTCTGCGCTTTTTGGGATCCACCACAGCAAACCACGACATATATGCATAATGTCCAACTGGGTAGCAACTTCAAAAGCTTATTTTGGAAGTGTTGTGAATGCCGCGCGGTGGGGCGAATGTCCGTGTGTGCTATGGTGCATCATCAAAAAAGTAGCGGCTTATAGTCTGGAATTTACAGTAATCATGTTATCCACCAGTCACACTAATGAAATGATGCGTTCAAAAACTTGGAATTCTGAACATTATGAGCAGGCCGTTAAAACTAATTTTACTCAATTTATAGACAACTTTTGCATGTCGCATGTACTCGCAGTAGTCGAGTTTAACATCACCATAATCTCTCTTTTTCTAACGGACTCAGAAAAGATGAAGTCATCCGGTTACTTAAGGAATAAGTGCACCATCTTATATTAATTACATTTATGAATAATTCTAACTTGTACCTTTTCCAGTCTGTCTGACACACTGTCTTCGCCCTTCTCCAGAAGAGCCTGAAGCTGCTTTTCCTCCTGCAGGAGTTTCAGGCGCTTTGTGTCTGCCTTGAGCACCGCCTGCACAGCCGGCGTGTCATCAGCCAACACCTCTGATTGCACACAGACACAGAAGCGTGTGAGCGTAGGACAGAAAAAAAACATCATGACAGAACACATACAACGCACCCTGCTCACACAGCAGCACATCAATGTTAGGGGGAATGCTCAGAGCTCTGTTGGCGATGTGCTTCAGTAATGTGGTCTTTCCTTTGCTGGAAGAAAAGTTGCATATTTCTATTTCTGCGGGTGTGCATGCTAGAGGGAATGAGTAGTTGCACAATCATGATAAATTTCAAAAGTGAAATCAGATATTTACCCATTTGGCCCCACCAAACCATATCTTCTTCCTGCCACAACAAGGAGGTCAGCGTTGACAAAAAGCTCCTTGCCGTGAGCGGAAATGCTGAATTTCTCCAGCTAGTGAACACAGACCAGGACTTTATGTGAAGACAGTTAAGAGACAAATCGGTGTCATTACAACATTCATGAAACAATGAGTAACCTTGATATCTGAGGCATTCTCCAGCATGGCTTGTCTGGAGGACATTTCTGCCTGGGAAATGGAGAAATCTCCCTCTAAGGCGCTCTGGGCACGTAGGTTGGCCACCTGACGCTCAAATTCCATCTGTGAGTAAACATGTGCACAAGGACATGCAAAATCAATCTATCAATCAATCAAGGTTTATTTGTATAGCACCTTACAACATCACAATGGTGCACAAAGTGCTTTACAGGACAAATAAGTTAAAAGCAAGTAAACCCACACATATTAAAACAGTAATAATAAATACTTATAGCAATTCTTTGTTACATTTTCTTTTAAACAAATGTCTTTAATTGAGATTTAAAAACTTTTAGCTCTGTGATGGCTCGCAACTCAGGTGGGAGGGAGTTCCATAACTTGGGTGCCGAAGCGGAAAGAGAACGATCACCCCATTTTTTAAGTCTCGTCCTTGGTACTTTCAAAGATGTGTGTAAAGATGAGCGCAGATTCCTTGGTGGGTGGCAAACAGTTAAAATATCAGCCAAGTATGCTGGGGCCAGACCATTGATGGCCTTAAAAAACAAAAAGAAGGATTTTAAAATGTATTCTAAAACATACCGGGAGCCAATGGAGAGCAAAGAGAACCGGGGTAATATGGGCATGTTTTGGAGTATGAGTCAGGAGGCGAGCAGCTGCATTTTGTACTAACTGGAGCTTGTGGAAGAGTGACTGATTTAGTCCAGTATAGAGGGCATTACAGTAGTCCAGTCTAGAGCTGATGAAGGCATGAATGTTTTTTTCATGGTCTGCCCTTTGCCAAAAGTCTCAGCTGGAAAAAAACTGCTCTAACCACGGAGTTAATTTGTTTTTCAAATTTAAGGTCACACCCTAATTTTTTACAGAGGAGCAAGTTGGAAATCAAATAAAATGGTACTTCAACTTACAAGTCCAACTTATGAGCATTTTGAGATACGAGCTGTCTCTTTGATTTTTGTAATGTTTTAAACTGAGCATAAATTTTAGTTACGAGCCTCCCCACTGCTTTTTAGTGTAGTGATTGTCAGAATGAACCCTGTAAGATCTTCGGCACCAAATCATCCTTTGTCATTTGCCATCAACAGTCCAGAAGCAACACTACCCTGGCCTCCAAGTTCGGGAAATAAGAAAGCGAGTGCAAAGGAGACCGCTAAGTAGAATAAGTGAACGACACCCGCCGATTTAAAGAAACAACCCATCAAAAACATAACCGTCTGAGTAGCCGACCCACCAAGCCAGCCTGCGGACCAGCTATGACGCCAAAACAACATCCAATAAGTGGATATTTTCCATGAAAATATATGAATAACCTGCCAATAGTGTGCCTGACGTGTCGCAGTTCGTTCGGTTTCCTGACTACAAACAGGACTACTGAGCATAACCCTTCCTTACTAGGCCTTTTAATTGATCAAGGTACACAGACATACATATCGCCTGTTGTCAACTCTAACCTCTGATACGTCACGCAAAAGGTGCCTGTGTGCAACAGAAACAATAACATTTCCTATTGTTATACAACAGAGAAGCAGCCAGAAGGAGCCACCGCATTAGTCCACTCCCCAAGATAAATTCTGTGCAATATTTTTACATTACTTAATAAAACCTTGTCTTGGTCTAATTGATGTCAAAATATGAGCGCTACGAAGAGGAGTACAATTACGTGCCAACTCTGACTGGACCATCAGATCCATCGACCTAGTCATGAATCACATGATCACATGTGAGTTTTGTCGGCCCTTTGTGGGAGCCACTAGCTCATATGAGTGGTGTACATTGAACACAGGAAGGGAATTAAGGCTGCAGCTAACGATTATTTTTCTATCGATTAATCTATAGATTATTTTTTCGATTAATCGGTTAATCTATAGATTATTTTTTCGATTAATCTATAGATTATTTTTTCCTTTTGCCGATTATTTTTTTATTCAAAATGAAGATGAAAAAATAAATGTAGGCCCGTTTTTTCAAAAGGCATGGCTTTTATTTACAAAAAAAAAGAAGTATGGCCACTCAGTCAACATTGACAACAACATGACTAAATATTCTGTAACAATGTAAACATTTAAAACTTTTAACATTTAACAAAATTAAAAGTAGCTTATTTGCTTTTTAATGTGCAAATATAAAAGTCAACATCCAGTGCAAATATTAATATTCTGCAATAGTATAAGCATTTCAAAAGTAAAAGTATTGCTTATTTTGCTTTAAAATGTGCAAAAATAAAGATAAACATCTAATACAAAAAAGTGCAAAACGAAATATTCTTTAACAACAGTGTAAACATTTCAACAAAAGTGAAAGTATTGCTTATTTGCTAAAATGTGCAAAAATAAAGATAAACATCCAATACAAAAAAGTGCCAATCTAAATATTCTGGAGCACTGTAAACATTAAATATTGCTTTTAAAATGTGCAAAATAAACATCCAGTCCAACACAGTACACAATAACCAATTCTACTCATTCCAGTGAGTGTCTAACAGTTGTAATGAAGAAAGGTTAGCATGTCTACATGCTTTGGTTCTTTTCTTGTTTACAATATTCCCAGCAGCTGAAAATAGGCGCTCAGAAGGGGTCGATGTGGCTGGAACTGAGAGCTAATTAGCCTTCACCTCAAGCCAGGATTGCGAGCGAGCTGAGCTGCAGTTTAAGTTTCTAGAAGGTCAACGGGCTCATAGTGATGTTACTAGTAGTTGACTGGGAGGTGTTTATTATCATTTGGGGAGAGTCCGCTGCCTGATGCTCACCTGCTAAACACCTATCTGCTCGACCCTGAAGCGCTGACTACATGCGCTCTGAATACGCACTGCTGATTGGCTGATAATGCTTCGTGTGTACCAATCAGATGGTTGTGTGGGTGGGACAATGCTGCGTGTGTACCAATCAGATGGTTGTGTGGGCGGGACAATGCTGCGTGTGTACCAATCAGATGGTTGTGTGGGTGGGACAATGCTGCGTGCTGAGACAGAGGCAGACGGAGCAAAGCAGCTTGTTATGACTTTAGCTTTAGCTTAGAAACTCGTTCGGTACACCCCCGTACCGAACCGAAAGCCCCGTACCGAAACGGTTCAATACAAAACACGTACCGTTACACCCCTAGCAGATACAAATGACACATTCATGTTTTTGTGTAATGATGACAACGTATGCTCGCGCGGACGATTGACTAGTTGATGGTTTTCTTTTCAAATGTTCGTTCATAGCCGTTGTGCTGCTATGATAGGCCATTTACGCTCGACACAGTGTGCATACAACAACATTATTAGGCCGTTTATTGAAATACTCCCACACTTTTGACCACTTTTGGCATGCTTTTCCCCCCTCGCTCGCACCGCTCGCATCGTCTTCTTTGATCGTCTGCTTTGCGCTTCGCCATGACGGTAGTGTGACGTCATTATGCGACGCGTCGACGCACAAAAACGGCGTCGACGTATTTACGTAACCGATGACGTCGACTACGTCGACGCGTCGTTTCAGCCTTAAAGGGAATAGATATTTTTGTGATTGTTGTGACATGTACAAGGGATTATATAAGGTTTGCTTTTTCCTATATCTTTTTTTTCTTCTTTGTGTTAAGTTGTGTAATTGTGAGCATGAGATGTGATCCATCCATCCATTATCTACCGCTTGTCCCTTCTAAGGTTGCGGGGGTGCTGCACTCTGGCGGAAGGCGGGGTATACACCCTGGACAAGCCGCCACCTCATCGCAGGGTCAACACAGATAACAGTGTAACATTATATGCATGTGCGAAATAAACTCAAACTCAAAACTACTGTAGTTTGTATTGTTTTTAGTGATATACTTCAAATCTAAAAGTTATAGACATGTTAAAATAATGTTTTTTGGGAAAGGGAGGCAGGCAAGAATTAAACTGAATTGAATTAATTTCAAAGGGTGACATTGATTTGAGAGACAAGTATTTCAAGTTATGTGCTCAATCATAGAACAAATTCAGCTCGTATGATGGAGGTGCCAATGTAGAGCGAATAAACATACTTTTTCTTGACCAGAAACAACACTAACATTAGGGATGCATAATTTGTTTTTCCAGATAATACTGACAGAAATACATTCCTTCTTCTCAAGATTGATACTGATGGTTTTTTCCTCCTGGCGGAATGTTTGCTGAACATTTGGTGTAAATAGAGCGCAAAATGTCTTCATCTGAAACCGTGCAGTCCTAGGCCGTTAAACAAGAAAAGAAGTGCTTGATTTGCTTACCGTGACCCTAATCCGATAATTATATAAAATAGGGCCAATCAAAAAAACGCTAATGAGGCGGATTTACCTGTTTTTTCCATTGAAGCTAATCTTTATTATCAGTCTGAAGTCATAATTCCTCGCATCAGCCAGATAATTATTTATCCAATATTTATTGCGCAACCCTAACTGATACAAAAGATTGCTCAACTCCGCTGAGCTCAAATCTCAAATGTTCAAAATTATTTTGAATCGGTAAATACCACAGCTGTAACTGTTGGTATACTCTGATTAATCTGGGGACAATAAACGCAAGTGACAGGAAGTCTTTATTGCATTATGCGCCAACTTGGTAAACAAATAGAGTGCAATCCAATCTTTGGCTTGTCGGAGTCACTGCTAGCGATAGTGCCAAGGAAAAGCCAGCGCTTGAAAACTTTTTTTCGTCTTTTAAGTCTCCTGATCTAGAACACTTTGCCTTAAAATTCATAAACAGACAACGACAAGAGGAGGAGACGAAATAAGCGTGCCACAATTGTTCAGGAGAGATAGGGAAAGGAACTATAAGATCGAACTACTAATGCTGCACTTTAACTATAGCTTATGACATACTGTTACACCCCTAATAAATTATATGAACTTTTTATTAAAAAAATGTAATACTGTATTTGTTTTTAGCCGACTTTAGCCATAGTGACTCTGAAAATAAATTCCTGTATTTGCGCTTTTAACCAGTGATTACACGCGCACAGACACACAGGTACACTTACACGCACGCGCACAAGCAATGTGCCCTCGCCTATACAGTAGCTAGTTGGCTACCATACATATACTATAATCCATACATCAGGATTGATATAGATACCTGTTTCTTCTTCTTTTTCTTCTCCTTCTTGCTAAGGTTGGAGAATGGGTCGTCGCC
Organism: Entelurus aequoreus; assembly: GCF_033978785.1. Lineage (NCBI taxonomy): Eukaryota > Metazoa > Chordata > Actinopteri > Syngnathiformes > Syngnathidae > Entelurus > Entelurus aequoreus. Next base: position 50,550,913 of record NC_084738.1, on the reverse strand, counting down.
ATCCTGTTGATTCTGCTTAGCCTGCTCTGCGATGGCATCCTCCGCACTCTGCTTTGACATGGACCAACATTAAAAACACAGAGCCAGAAAAAAGAAAAAGCAATAGCGAACTGGAAGAACAGACAGACCATCATCATGTCACCTCCATCACTGTCATCCTTCTCGTCTTCATCTTCACTCTGCACTGAGCGTTTCTTTTTCAACAAAAATGATTGCCAATTACAGACAGCATATTCACTTGCCATATAATTAATCCAATCAAAACACACAACAAATTAGCTTAAAGACTTGTCATAACTACTACCATTTGCAATACAGAAAATACAATTGTAAACATGAAGAAATGACACAGTATCCATTAATTAAGATAAATAAAATAAATAAAGCACTTTAGTTTGTTTAGTAAAATAACAAGGTGTTGACCTGTTCAATGGTAAGTACATGTCCGCCATAATTTAACGAAAGTGTGAACACTGATTGAAGGCGATAGAATGAAGGTTTTGGGGAGCAATGTGTGTGGAGGCGTGTCTGCAGGATTGAAGGGTCGTGCTGGTCATGTGGGCATTGGTGTGTTATACGTATGCAGGAAGTATTCAAAAGACTATCATTCACCTGTGCAAGGCAGGAAATAGGATTATGGACAGAATTGAATTGCCATACTTTTGTTGACCGCTGTACTATATGATGGTGTAACCCTGGTAATTTTATGTAAGAATTATATGTAACTATCATATATTATTGTGTAATTGTCTATCATCTACAAACTATTGCAAGGTTTATCATTGTGTATCATATTACAAATTATTGCGGGACTAATTTTCTATCATATTATAAACTATCGCAAGACTTATTGTCTATCATACTACAATCATGCCACAATACCCTTAATGACCTATGTAATACAAAGGAGTGTTTTGAATAATACACAAACCGCACTCTGGGTCTCGGCGTCTTTGTACAGTAAGCTCAAAGATTTCATTTCCACCTCTCAGCAACCAGAAGGAAAGGTTGGTCGCAAACACTGATATTTAATTACTTACAATTTCTTTCGCTTTATTGGTCTTCTTAGGCTTCTTATCCTCATCATTTACTCTGGACTGAAGAGGAAATAAGAACACAAAGTAAATTAAGATAGCAACTGCAACCTCAGCAAAATTCAAGACTAAAATGCTATTTGGCAATTGCAGATTGTGGCAATTGCAGATGCTCGAACACCAACTTCTTGGTGTTATTATGGTTGATCGAATGACCTGGAGATCTCACATCAAAAATATACGACATTGCGTGGCCAGATGTATTTGAATGGTTACCAAATGGGAGTTATTGTGTGGACATGTAGGGAAAATAACTATAAAAACTAGGGATGTTTCGATCAGGGTTTTATGATACCAATTCCGATCATCCAAGAGTGAGATTGGCCAATATCAATCACATGTAATAACTGTAAATGTTTTGTGTTATGGTGAGTGCTATTGACAATGAATTGAATATTCAAACTAGTTCCTTATTCTCTTAACACATACACTTATTTGAGCGAAACAAAGTAAATTAGTACACAATAACAAAACAAAAGCAAAAACTGACTACTACTCTTGTAAATCCTTTGGTTTTATCCCCCCACAAAGTCATCCTCTGTCCAAGGGAATTATTCCAAGTTTTTAAACACTATCTAAAAAAGACAAAACAAGATTTTTTTTTATTTTATTAAAATATCGATCTAATCACTCTAGTATCGATCATATGCTAATACTACCCTTGCCATTGCTGGGATGTTACTGATGTCACCTCCGGCTCACGGCCCTGCCCAATGAATACTGGTGGTAGTCAAGCTAGTTTGATTTTCAATGAGTACTAGGCGCAACATGGGTAAAGGAGCAACATTGTACCTTTTTCTCACATTTGTCTTCCTCGTCCAAATCTGAGTTCTCATCCTGATCACTCATTCCCTGGCTGAGAGTTGCAAATATGTTTCCACCCTGCCGGACAACATCAATGGTTCACAATGCCAGCATGTGAAGCACTAGTAAGACAATAACAAACCTTGTTCTTCTGTTTCCCTTTCTTTGGGGCGACGACTGCAAGGAGAAAAGGAGAGGACTTGCTTTAATAATGGTGTGACATTACAAGCAAGTCATGATGAACAGTGTTATTTCCTACCAGGCTCATCATCATCATCATCATCACTGGCGTGTACTGAGAGATGTTTAAGTTTCAGCGTGACATCTTCATGGCTGTCCTTGGCGGCATCACCACCTTTTCCTTTCCGCCGCTCCTTCTTCTTTTTATGAGACTGGAGAAAATTGTTCACACTGAAATGTCATCATGTGTCCACACTTCAGGGACACTCCATGTAATTTGTATCAAACCATACTAACACATGTTAAACTTTACATTTACTTAAAACGTTCCTCATAGCCAAGACATTGACTGAAATGGCCATCATTGTTTCCTACAGGAAAATGTTAAACATTCTAAAGAAAGGGAGGTTGGCCACACTAGTGTCTTCTACCTCTAAGGTTCCACTCCTATGGTGATTTACCACCAAAAATTGTTAAAAAATTGGAGGTAAGCTGGCAAATTAATTTCCCATTAAACTTTAATTTGTTTAAGTAAAGGAGAATAGGTCCGGGTAAAAAAAACCAAAAAACGACTGTAAAATCTACAGTGGAATAGGACCGAATGAATGATCTAGTTATGCTAAAATACTGTATGTTACAGATACATGAATGGGTCAGAGCATATTCAAGAGCAGCATATTAATTTTGTTTTGTGCATTTTGGGCAGTTTCTGTCAACAAAAACTAATACAAAAGGATGACTGTTGTATTTTGTCTCATATGGGATGAGGTGGTGACTTGTCCAGGGTGTACTCTGCCTTCCACCCGAATGCAGCTGGGATACGTTCCAGCCACCCAAGCGATCGCGAAAGGGACAAGCGATAGAAAATGGATGGATGGATAAGGCTCTACTGATCACTTATTTTACGACCTGTCTTCAATTTTTAATGCAAATAAAGCACACTGCCATTTCACTTAAGACACATCATAAAATGTACATATTGTCGCATATTTAACATGAATCACATTCACTTGCATATTTACTATTATACTATCATCATCATTACACTAGTGCAGGGGACTTCAACAGGACCCCCCAAGTGGATGGAAAGATAGAGTGGGGACTCCCTACTTATGTATCTTGTATACAATTGTGCTTTAATTTAAACTGATCCTAAAGGTGCCTTCTTAACCTGCAGTTTTTGAAATGGAGTGTTAGGTGCTACATTTCTCACTGTGCATGTGTGAATGACATGGTTGTGGAACGGAACGGCGTGGCGAAGTTGGTAGAGTGGCCGTGCCAGCAATCGGAGGGTTGCTGGTTACTGGGGTTCAATCCCCACCTTCTACCATCCTAGTCACGTCCGTTGTGTCCTTGGGCAAGACACTTCACCCTTTGCTCCTGATGGGTGCTGGTAGCGTCTTGCATGGCAGCTCCCTCCATCAGTGTGTGAATGTGTGTGTGAATGGGTGAATGTGGAAATACTGTCAAAGCGCTTTGAGTACCTTGAAGGTAGAAAAGCGCTATACAAGTATAACCCATTTATCATTTATTTAACGGAAGTAACGTTGTTGTTTTGCAGGAGTAAGCTGCTGTTGTTGTGATGCAGGAGTTGCAGTTAAGTCATTAAAATGTACAGTTGTCGTAGTTATTGAGCCAACATTGGTAGCAGAGGATGGCCGCTGGTAATTATAAAGTTCCGCCAGCGTTTAATTTGAAGAAATCTTACAAAAAGTTGGAAAAATGAGGTAGAAATCTGGAGACTGATTACAGACTTGGAAAAGAAGAAGTAGGCCTTGGCGGTTGCCTTGTCGCTAATGGGAAGAGTGAGATACAGCGCATTGGAAATACCCGCAGAGGATTTGAACAAAGATGATGGTCTGACTACACTTTTGAAAAAACTGGACTCAGTTTTTGAAGGAGGAAAAGGACCGCCAATTCGGGGCGTACACGGATAACATACCAGACACAAGATAATGAAATACAATGGTGTTTTGATGGTGGATTACATTGTTGAGTTTGAACAGAGTTACAACAGAATTTGGCAGTTTAAAATGGAGCTCCCGGATGCGGTGTTAGCATTCAAGCTAATAGACACGGCGGGACGGACTGTCAAAGACAAACAGTTGTTGCTTACCGCTTGTCCAAGTCTCACGTTTGACAACATGAAGGCCGCCTTGAAGAGGATATCTAGCGATACTACGCCACAGATGAGGACTGGTGCACTGCAGGTGAGCGGAGATGCAACTGACGCTGCCTACTACACAAAGTTTACCGACAGGAGAGGAAGTCAGTCAAATATAATAATAATAATAATAATGGATTAGATTTTATATCACGCTTTTCTATTATTAGATACTCAAAGCGCTCACAGAGAAGTGAGAACCCATCATTCATTCACACCTGGTGGTGGTAAGCTACATTTGTAGCCACAGCTGCCCTGGTGTAGACTGACGGAAGCGAGGCTGCCAGTTTTGCGCCTACGACCCCTCCGACCACCACCTATCATTCATTCATCATTCATTCACCAGTGTGAGCGGCACAGGGGGCAAGGGCGAAATGTCCTGCCCAAGGACACAACGGCAGCGATTTGGATGTCAAGAGGCGGGGAGCGAACCTGCAACCCTCAGGTTTCTGGCACGGCCGCTCTACCCACTACACCATACCGCCCCCAATATATGCAACATCAAACAGATATTCAAGGTATTAATCCGCTTAACAGATATGGTAGGAGAACGAGATGTGCAGTCTGCCTAAGTGTATATCACTGGGCAAAGGACTGCCCCCACAAAAATTACTATGCTAAACTAACAGAAGTTGAGGGATGACCAGAGCGTGAAGAATGCAACATTACTTAATTGTCTAACGACATATTGTTTAACACAGAGATCTTCATGGTAGTCTTTGGGATATGCTGTGATTGACACAGCTTGCACTAGAACAGTGTGAAGCGAAAAATGGCATCATCATTATGTCAACCAACTAACAGACCGAGTTGCTGAAAATGAACAGGCATACAAAGTGCAAGACCATTCAAGTTTGACGAGCAGAGCTGAAGGGGGCCGTCATGTCCAAGTTTAAGGCCTCAATCATAGCCTTGGAAGCAAAGGATCTGCAGCTGGAGGAGCAGCTGGAGCAGGAAATAAAAGAGAGAGGGGCAGCCAACAAGATTGCTCGCCGTATGAAGAAGAAACTGAAAGAAGTGACGCTGCAGATGGAAGACAAACGTCATGCTGACCAGTACAAGGAGCAGGTGGTGTTCAGTGTTTCATCCATAGGAAATCTTCCATTTAGAGGCACTTAGGGTAGGCACCTAATCATGTTTCTGGGAGAGGGTGGAAGATTCTTGCCCATATGCTGGCAGAGCAGCAGAGTTGTTCGCACAGTGCAGTTTTCTTAACTACACAGTACTCATAGATCACCAGCAGTATTTAAGGAACTCATCCACTCTGGGACTATGCAGCAAACCATGTTGTCAGCAAATAAGGAGCAGCTTGCTGACTGTTTGACCAAGAAAGGAGCGTCTGCACTCATTTTGCTGAGGGCTCTCAGCAAAAGTGTATGGCAGCTTAAAAGTCAAATGGACTTAACAAATAATTGTTCTTTACTGTTCTACTTCAGTTATTAAAGCTCAAACTTTATACCTGACTATCCGTTAAGGACACAAAAATACATATTTTCTGTGCACTGTTTTTCTTTAAAGAGAAAAGGGCAGTTTGTCACGTGCTGCATTCCTGACAGCGCATGTGCGAATGACGTGGTTGTGGAGCGGAAGTGACGTTAAGCGGGAGTGAGCCGTTGTCGTGATGCAGGAGTTGCAGCAAAGACATTATTACGTACAGTTGTCGTCGTAGTTATTGAGCCAACAGGAGGATAGGTTTATCTCTTTTTGTTGTGTTTTTTGTCTGGTTATAAAATTATGCATTTTTACAATTCAAACACAAACTTTAACTAGCTGCTAGCTGAAAATGGGCTTTCGACCAAGCTCAGGGAACCTGACAGAGTCTTATGATTGGCACAGCAACGATTAAGGTGGGTCCTCCTTGTTGGAGGGACAGGCAAATTGCATCATGTCCTGATTGCTCCTGTGTGTTGCTGAGTGTGTGCATTGCTGATTGAAAGACATCTTGTGTTTCCATTTATCTGGTCACCACAGTGTGTTGGATCAATGTTAATGTGTATATAAAGACATTTAAAATATAGAAAAAAATTGCAAGAGGATTAAAACGTTATTTTAATATGATTTTATCGTGAAATTACCGGAAGTAGCGTATGCTCGCCAATTAGCTATCAGGGCTGATAACCATTCTTTTTGAAAACACGTACTTCACATTACTATGGCTGTATTTTAAAACAAACATAAATGGTAAATGGACTATACTTGTATAGCGCTTTTCTACCTTCAAAGTACTCAAAGCACGTTGACACTATTTCCACATTCACACACTGATGGCAGGAGCTCCCATGCAAGGCCCTAACCACGGGTGAAGTGTCTCTTGCCCAAGGACACAATGGACGTGATTAGGATGGCGGAAGCTGGGATCGAACCTGCAATACTCAAGTTAATGGCCGCTCTATTACCCGAGCCACGGTGTCCCAACATTACATTGCTACCACTGACACCATGCACTCTATGAATTCAGCAAACATCAGTAAAGCCACAGTATGTCTCAAACACTTGTGCTATTAGCTATAATATTGACAGTTTTAACTAGCACGGCTAATTTATCTTTGGCCGTTGGCTAAAAGTAGTATTGTGTTTTTAGCTATACCATTAAATAAACGATTCATGGAAGCAGATAAAAATACTCGATAATCTTTTTTAATCTAGGTAATGTAATTATTCGGGGAATTGTTTCACTTCTAAAGTGGAAGGATAAATTGTATACCAAATAATTGCATGATCATTACTGGCCTATTGCCGATAAATTACCTGTTTAGGATCTGACACGGTCACCTCATCTACCTCCTCAACTTTGATGTCGGTCTGCAGTTCCTCAAAAAACTGGTGGAATACAATACACAGCAAATCAAAAATCAAGTTTAACATAAACAAAAAAATGTATATATATTTTTTTGCATGTACTCACGCTCTTTTTGCCTTTTTTATCTTTTTTCCCCTTTTTCACAGTTTTTTCTGTAAGTACAAAAGAACAATGGTGGCACAACAGATGATGGGAAACTTAAGTGTCAGGGGTGTTCATTTTATATTGGCTCTTGACAAATTCCAAAACTGTTTCATAATTAATGCTAAATTATTACTATTCAATATCATTGCAATTCCAATAAAGACTAGTCTGTTCTTAAATATTACATTCATTTTCTGAGTCAACTATAACACAAAGCAAAGGTTTTACACGGATAAAAGTTTCCCCTTAATGTAATTGAATGTGGCGCGCTGCCATGGTATTTTCATTACCGCCACACCTTGTAAATCTTTTTTTTTTACTTTACCATACTTACCTATCAAGAAGGAAATTAGCAAGTTTGGCGTCAGATAAAAAAATATTCTCCGCCTTCAATCATCTCCATCTTTCAAAGGCATCCCCGATACAAATCCTTGTTTTGTTCCTGGCTTTGTCATGAATAAGTTGAGAAGCGTAACGAGGCCTTTTAGATTTACTAAGGTCTGACATGTTTAGTAACTTTACCAGTGGCAGTACCTAGACGAAGATGGTGGTGCGTAACTGGCAACCTGGATATGACACTCTCATGGAGTTTCTAATTTGTCAAACGGTAGAGGGCGGGACATCGAAATAAAAACAATAAGATTTTGGGGCTGTAAATCTAATTTTGAAATGACCATATCCCGGCTGAACTACTATTATCAGTTATAGAAGTATTAAAAAAGAACATGATTTATTAATGCCTTTTGACATATCAGGGCCATTTAATGATGACTTGACATGAAATTATTACGTATGGCTCTTTTAGCAGAAAACGTCCAACTGGAGTAATAGCACGAAGCAAGTGTGACGTCATGCTCGCTGCAGCTTGCCTCTTTTGTCAGGGACATCGAAGGACAGAAGTAAAGAGTACACAAGTACATTCTATAATAACACCAGTAGAAGATGCTAGATTTGTTGCTAGTTGTTTTTATTTGAAAAAGTAATTTTAACACTCGAAAAAATCTCAAAAAAGTACATTGGACAATATTACTTATTAATAACATAATTGTTTGTAAATGTATCACAACTAGGGCTGGGCGATATGACTAAAAAATGTATCACGATATAAGTGTTTCATATCAGTCGATATCGATAATTATTGATTAAAAAAAAAAAAACTATTCTAAATAAAGACCAGGAGAAAAAAGTCTGAATTTAAATACTTTTATTTTAAATATAACCTTTAACCTTTAGAACGAGGTCAGCATTATGAAACACAGTCAAATAAATGAAAATACTGGTCGATGTACAAATATTGACATTAAATAAATGCTTAATCCAACAAAATGTGCAAAGTATTGTAATTAAGAAATTAGTAGTGTACAACTCAGGCTTTAAAGCCATATTGGTAACAATATATGCAAATAAATAACAGTCACATTAAGCAAGCAGAAACAAACATGTCTTACAGAATATTGTAAACATCGGAATAAACTTGCGTCTGAACATCTGTGACAAAACAAACCTGTTACCCTCTTCAGTCATTCATGGAAAAATCAAACCAACTTCAGTATCTCCTTTTCCACGGATTCCCTGCACATTGTGTAAAGCTTAGGAATAGCTGTCTTGGAAAAGTGCTTTCGGCCAGGTAGAACATAACGGGGGTCGAGCACGTGTATGAGATGCTTGTACCCAGACTTCTCAACTATGCTGAGCGGTAGCATGTCCTTTGCTAATTGATACACCACTGCATCCGTTATTTCTTTATAACGTTTTGAATTTTTGTCGTATGGCACTGCTGCCGAGTAATACTGTCTGCGGCAACAACAGACCACCATCGAGACGATGGTGGTCTGTTGTTGCCGCTTTGGTGCTGTTCCACTTGCACCGGCTGATGTAGATGGTTGTGGCTGTTTGATACTGCTGTACTCCAGCGGGTGAGAGCGGCTCAGTTGGCAAAATAAGTTTGTCGTGTTCCCAGACTTGGTCGGGACGACGACCTTGCAAAGTTTGCAGACAGTATTACTCTGATTCGTATCGGATTTTAAAAAAAATCCAAAATACTGCCAAACTGGTGACGTGACGTTTCCTTTTTTATTTACAATTTCCTCTCGTGCTGCCGCGCTCATATTCCCGTTTTGTTTTACTCCTCGTCGTCAGCTAGCCGTTGTTGCTTTTTCCCCCCCCCAGTTAGCATTTCCCAGAATGCCTTGCGGTTCAGGCTCGGCCGTGATAGGTCGAGAGGACAAAGCCCTTCTTCTGCCTACACCCCCCAGAATGCCGTGCGGTTCCGGCTGCGCCTTTCTTCCTATTTTTTTCTAACAGAACTCAGTGAAATTATCGAACGTTCTATCGACCCCATTTTCTATTGATATTGATCACATGTCTATCGCGATATATATTGTTATTGTTTGTTATGTTATGGTTTTCTTCAAAAAGGCTCAAATAATGTTGTGATTCACAACATTATTTGAGCCTTTTTGAAGAAAACCATGTCACCTTAGCAAATTATGCAAACTAATTGATGACGTCATGGTGACCACACCCATAATCCTACCCCTGACGACGCCCCCACCACTACAGGTATTTTGGCAGTCTATGCAAGGTTAATTCAACTTGCGGCCTGCGGGCCATATCCAGGCTGCCAAATCTTTTGATTTGGCTCGCCGAACATCACCCAAATAGGCTTGATAAAACCATTCAAAACAGGATTGATCATGTATGCAATACTCGCACCAACCCACAGAGAGTTACAGCAAAGCATATGTGAGCAAGTAGAAGAAGATGGCACTATCGACCCTGAAAAATGTTTTAATTAATCGCGAAAATCTGACTTTTAACAGCGACTGCACAACAAAGTATGAATGTAAAGAAATTGCTCACTCTATGATGTCTTTTGTATTTGTGGTCGTGTTGTTTTTGGCTGTTTAACTCTGGCGGTCAATACTGTTAAATACATGTTGCGCTGAATTTGACCAGCAGAGGGTGATAAAGCTACACGGTCCTTAGGTTTATTTGTGGTAAACCACATGTGTGCAATGTTTGCTGTGTGTATTAACACTAAACCTTCTATATTATTTATGTAAAATACACAATGGACGTTATACTTTTGTAATGTGTATATTTTCAGTCTTACAAACCTAAATAAAGGAAGACGTATAAAAAAATAAGACACAGAGGAAGAAAAATTATTAAAAAAAAGGAACATCATTCATCAAAAAAAAAAACTTAGCTTGTGTTTCTTCATACTCTTAACCAGGGGTCCCCAAACTACGGCCCGCGGGCCAGATACGGCCCGCCAGCGTCCATAATCCTGCCCGCGCGTAGTCCAGAGTAAAAAAAAAAAGATTAAAAAAAAAGAACTATTTATTTTTATTTTTTAATCTGTCCTTTTTCGCCTATCCATCAATCCATTTTCTACCGCTTGTTACTGGGTCTCCTAGGCCAGGGGTCGGCAACACGCGGCTCCGGACCCGCATGCAGGTCTTTGATGACTCTGATGTGGCTCAGCTGCATACTTGCCGACCCCCCCAATTTTTCCGGGAGGTTTCCGGATTTCAGTGCCTCTCCCGGGGCAAACATTCTCCAATTTTCACCCGGACAACAATATTGAGGGCGTGCTGTGATGGCACTGTCTTTAACGTCCTCTACAACATGTCGTCGCATCCGCTTTTACACCATGCTATCTGCGTGCCGGCCCGGTCACATGTAGTATGCGGCCTCTGCTTTCACACGTAAGTGACTGCAAGGCATACTTGGTCAACAGCCATACAGGTTACACTGAGGGTTGTGATATAAACAACTTTAACACTCTTACTAATATGCGCCACACTGTGAACCCACACCAAACAAGAATGACAAACACATTTTGGGAGAACATCCGCACTGTAACACAACATAAACACAACAGAACAAATACCCAGAATCCCATGCATCCCTAACTCTTCCGGGCTACATTATACACCCCCGCTACCACCAAACCCCCCCCCAACATCGCCCACCTCAACCGACGCACTGGGGGGGGGGGGGGGGGGTTTGGTGGTAGCGGGGGTGTATAATGTAGCCCGGAAGAGTTAGGGATGCATGGGATTCTGGGTATTTGTTCTGTTGTGTTTATGTTGTGTTACAGTGCGGATGTTCTCCCAAAATGTGTTTGTCATTCTTGTTTGGTGTGGGTTCACAGTGTGGCGCATATTAGTAAGAGTGTTAAAGTTGTTTATATCACAATGTGAATGTGAGTGTGAATGTTGTCTGTCTATCTGTGTTGTCCCTGCGATGAGGTGGCGACTTGTCCAGGATGTACCCCGCCTTCCGCCCGATTGTAGCTGAGATAGGCTCCAGCGCCCCCCGCGACCCCGAAGGGAATAAGCGGTAGAAAATGGATGGATGGATGGAGTTGACTTGAAACTGTTTAATGTTGCACTTTTTATATGTAGAAGAAAAGTTTTGTCATTTTATTTAATCTGAGCAACAACTTGAGGCAGTTTAATTTTGATTATCGTGGGCAGAATTATTATAGTGTTCCCAATGTTAAAAGGATAAAGCCATTGTTTACAAATTTGGTAAATAAATAACCAAAAAATTTATATTTTGTTGTTTTCTTACTGTACTGAAAATGAACCGAACCGTGACTTCTAAACCGAGGTACGTACTGAACCGAAATTTTTGTGTACCGTTACACCCCTACTAAAAACGTATTTTTAATAATAGAGTATCGAAATTTATGAATCGATTCAGAATTGTATCAAATAACAGTGTTTCCCATAAACTGCCAAGATACCTGTGGTGGTGGGGGCGTGGCTATGGGCGTGGTCACCATGACGCCATCGAGTAATTTGCATAATTTACTACAATGATATGATTTTCTCTAAAAAGGCTCCAAAAATGTATACTTACTAATTTATAACAGTTATATTTGAAACATCCTTACATCCATCCATCCATCTTACAATATAATTACAACACTTTATGTACATATTTATATACAGATTTGAACAATAAGTTATTCACTGAAATATTTGTATTAATTGTGGTTCTTACAAAAAATATATCTTATAAAATATAAAAGCTAAAATGTATCTTAAAGCTCTGCCCCTTTAATTAGTGCATACTAAATAATTTAACTTTAGCTTACTACTACAACCATATTATTTACCAGCAACATAAAGTGAAACAGAGGCAGAGGTGTCCTGCCACAGTCAGTAACAAATAAACAGAAAACAGTAGTGGTCAAATACAAATAAGGCAACAAGAGAAGTATCCTACACTTCTCTTTTGTAAAGTAAATCTGAACAGCCTATATGGGCATCTACATCAACTATATGATTTGCCTGAGAAGCTGCACAGGACATAAAAATAAATAACAAATTTGAAAAAAATTTAAAAAATCTAATTGTGGCGGACGTAATTCTTTCGTGGCGGGCCGCCACAAATAAATGAATGTGTGGGAAACACTGAATAATATTTGCTATTGGGATGTGAATAGATTTTTCCAGCACCCCTAGAACTTGCCGCCCCTCATCCTTTATTTTTCTGTATGCGACCTTGAGTGAAAAATGTCATACGTGAAGTTTGACTTGCTATGCTTAGTAAAAGTAAAGGTAGTTTAATAACGGGTGTCCTCAGAAAAAAAACATAGAACAATTGAGAACAGTCAGCACCTTCAACTAGTGTTGGGCATATCAATCCAAACATCAATAAAATTGATACCAAGGATACCCTATTTTCCCGACTATACGCCGCTACTTAAAAAATTTTTTTTTTTACAGTTTTAATCAATAAAAAGAGCCAGAGACTGATTCACCGACGCTTGGGATTTTTTGTTTGGATTGATTCTGTGGAATGGTATGCGGTTAAACCGAATAGGTTTTTTTTATACAACAGGTTTAGCTGTGTGATAACTGAGATGGTGTACGCAAACCAGGACAACATTTTGGTGAATATTTTATCGAAAATTTAATCACACAGAAAACTGACGTACCGCTGTTTTTTTTTACAAGGGAATAGGTCCTTGGTCAGAGGACTGGGGAAGCCTTTTCGATACTTATTCTAGACGATTTACCTATTTTTGCGCCAACAATTGTACCCAATGTAAGCAAATCCTTTTATTTTTTCATATTACTACATTGTTTGATAACAAATATTTGTCCCATTAAATTAAAGGCATAAAATGATCTTGAAAAATGTCCAGTTAATGATATGGGTAACAGTATCGGTGTCTGACACTTTCTGTATTCACTTGATATATGTGTCCTGTATGTACTTGGTAGGGCTGGGTGATATATCGAGTTTGTAAGATATATCGATATATTTTTAAACGAGATCTGAATCAAGAAAATATCGTAATATCGATATAATTTATTTCACGTTAAAATGACCAAACACAGCTTATTTGTTGTGTTCCTTGATTCTCCCCACCACTTCCCACTACCTCAGAACACCCCACGGGCTACTAAACCCCTCCCCTTCCTCCTTCAAAGATGTGCTCGCATGTATAAGATTCAGGATTGGTTGGTTGTTTACTATGATGAGTCACGATTGGTTGAGATTAGTGCAAAACATTAGGGACAGGCCAATCAGAGGCAACATAGGGTGGGTCATGGAACCAGGAAGGGAAATCACAACAGACATCCCAAATGACAACGAGAGTCGGAGAAGACAAGAGGGAAATATTCAAGCGGGCGATTTAAATATTAATAAAACTAGTGGAAGATGGCAGAGGGATTCTCTTCTTTAGATTTTTCTTATAGCTATGTAGACGACAACCAGGAAACCCACAATGTGTCTACTTGGCCACATTTGGACAAATGTATGCGTCTGGATAAAACATTAATTTAAGTTGTTTACCATGTAAGTCCAAACCAAAACTATTCACGAGTTGCCAAGCTAGGCATAATTCGCACGAGAAATGCTGCCAAAAATGTATGCCGAAGTGAGGAAGATCCTATGATCTTGCTATCCGCACAATTAAGTAAAGTCACTTATTTGGCGCTGACCAGAACCGTACGTGTTTGACAGTCCATTACATCGTAGACTGGGAATTTAAAAAGTGCCTGCCTGCAAATGTATTTTTTATCTTTTGATACATTTTGTATTATTTGCATAGCTATGTTATTTATTTTACGTAGAAAGAATATGTTTCTATTGTATTTATGTTATGTAATTATGTGCTACTTAAACAGTTTATTTTCTGTGCTGTTAATACCTACCTTGACTAAGTGGGTTAATAAAAGTGCCACTGACTGTTTACTGTACAGTTGTCATTCACTTCAATTTAAGTGAACCTTGCTCAAAAATTAACATCTTTATATGTATACTTTCACCGGAAAATATATCGATATATATCGAATATCGAGTTTAAGTAAAAATATATCGAGATATACTTTTTCGTCCATATCACCCAGCGCTAGTACTTGTTATCCGAACGATACCAACATTTTGCAGTACAACCCACACCTTCTTACAAAACGCAGCAATACGGTGTTTAAAAGTGCTCTTCAGGTATTACACAGCCTTTGATATTTGAATTGAATACTCACGCTAAAGTTAACTTAAAGATATGAAAGGAAGGAAAGAGATTGTAAGGTCATCGTAGTAAGGCTCAACTGTCATCATTACACATGCTTTTCACAGGATTGCATCATTTTTATACATCACGCCGACGTGAGCATTGCTGCATTCATTGCAAGTGAAGGACAGTTCTAGTACGATGCATTGTGTTCCACTTAAAACAACTGCTATTTGACAACACTAGATAGCCAATTCACCCACAAATTAGCCACGAGTGTGTAACGCACATCTTCACCTTTCCATTTCAACTTGGGGAGTTGTCAATAGTTTAATTCTAAAAGTGAGTATTTCACTGTAATGCTGCTGCTAGGTTGATTAAAAAATGAAGCCGAATTGCACAAAAGAGCCTATCGATTAAAATGATATTGATAAGTTAACAATAAGATATGCATATCAGCTGTATATGCAGAGGTCATCATTTCTATGCGGTTTTTTCAATGGAGTTTGCCTCAGTTAGCGCCGGTGGCTAGCCAGCCCATCTAACCACCGTACGTATCATCTTATCGTTTGATATTACCTGCTGTTGGCGTCGGAGTGACTTCGTCGTCCACCCATTCTGCTTCTTCTTTAGCTTTCTTGGGCATTTTCCTTGTTTATCCAAATATTGTAACTAAAAAGATAACAACCACACGTCATGCGGCCCAACGGCGTGAAGCTACAGATAGACCAAGTTTTCTTCTTCTGGCAACTTGGCAAGAGGCATTTGGCGCTTTGCCGCCATCTGTAGGTTGGAAGAGCAACTGCTTACAGCACTTTATTGTAAGAAACATACATTAGACATTAAAACATATGTATTTTCACCTATTCAATCATTTTTTTGACTATATAAAGATAAATATATATTTAAAAAATGATCCAAGCAAATAATCAGGAGGACACGTTTGGATCACGTCATATAACATTCATTTTTCCCTCTGTTCCCACAGTCAGTGAAGGCAGCATTACGCTTGGCTGCGTAAAGGCGTGTTTGGCGAAGCAAGGACACACAGGACTGGCGGACACTTGTGTAAGTTACCAAAATGACGCATACTAGCTTGGGTTTGGCGTCGGCGTCTTGGTGAATACTGCACAGCATTTGACTGATACAAATTTGGCTGGTGCAGTGAATTTAGTGGGGTTGCATGAGTCAACAGTAATATGGCAGAGCAAGCTTTAGCTAGTTAGCCTAGCATCTGACAGCCGGCTAACCGGCATGTAAAGTAATGTCAAATTATTTCGAGGCAATTTACTAAACAATCT
The DNA here is from genome assembly GCF_033978785.1 of Entelurus aequoreus. Taxonomy (NCBI): domain Eukaryota; kingdom Metazoa; phylum Chordata; class Actinopteri; order Syngnathiformes; family Syngnathidae; genus Entelurus; species Entelurus aequoreus. The sequence continues at coordinate 50,534,940 of NC_084738.1, read as the reverse complement.
GATTTTAAAAATCGCTTTTTGTAGTTGATGGAGCTATAAATGCCAAAGCCATCTCCAATTCACTTGATGTGAGCATTTTTTGACTTTGAAAATAGTAATACAAACATGCATGCATGGGTTCCTTTGTAAAACAATAACACAAACACTTATGCAATTGCTGCAAATATTGCTTTTTTTAGGTAAGTCGATGGAAATGACATTCACATTTGCTTCCATGTTTTCTTTCAGTGTCTTATCCCATAGGCAAGCGCTCACATACCAGTAATAGCTCAACTGCAACTAAATTGTAAGTGAATATGATAATTGTCATTGTTATATTTGTATTATATATCATTGTGGTTCTGACGTCTACATACACCAACTCTGTTTGCCACTTTAATTGTATTGTCAAAGGTCATTCCCTTCACAAGCTATCAAAAATAACCACCTAAAAATATAGTATGTAAAGACAATAAACTACCGTAAAATATTTTCGGTATGCCTAAATGATTGTAGTGTAATGGTAATAAACATTACTGCTGTTCTCGCAGTTTTCAGTCCGCAAAAGACAAGCACCATTTTTGTAGTTCTCCTCAATTCTGTACTTGATGAGAAGCCCCCTGCTCAGCACAGAGTGACTGCTTAATTCAATCTCCGCTGCCTACGGTTTCTTATTGTAAACTTGTGGTCGGCTGCATGTCATGTGCTTCTCATAGTCTTTGAAATCCTCAGCGGAGTACACAAATCTGAGAAAAATCAAAGCTTTCCATCCATCCATCCATTTTCTACCTTTTGTCCCTTTTGGGGTCGCGGGGGTTGCTGGAGCCTATCTCAGCTGCATTCGGGCGGAAGGCGGGGTACACCCTGGACAAGTCGCCACCTCATCACAGGGCCAACACAGATAGACAGACAACATTCACACTCACATTCACACACTAGGGCCAATTTAGTGTTGCCAATCAACCTATCCCCAGGTGCATGTTTTTGGAGGTGGGAGGAAGCCGGAGTACCCGGAGGGAACCCACGCAGTCACAGGGAGAACATGCAAACTCCAAACAGAAAGCTTTCCCTGAGATATATTTTAATGCAGCAATTTTTAGCTGACATGCTGATCCTTCACCAACACAAACGGACTAAACAATTATTTTAAGTGTACTTTGAATAAATTACCTATTTGTATGTGGAGACAGAATGCTCTTTCAAGTGAAAATGATAATCAACTAGGGATGTGCCAATCGATCGGCCACCAATCGGTACCGGCCGATTTTCGTGAAAACGCGTAATGCCGATCACAAACGTTGATCCTCTCTGGCTGATATAGTCGCTATAAGCTAATTGTGAATACACAGTGTGCAGCCGCTCCCCTATGTTAATAATAATCACTTCCATTGCTCCAAATAAACAGTGTTTTTAAGTATCTTAAAGGGGAACTGCACTTTTTTGGGGAATTTTGCCTATCGTTCACAATCATTATGAAAGACACGACATCAAATGGATTTTTTTTTTATTGCATTCATTATTTAATGCATTCAAAATATTAAATAAATGTAAATAAAAGTCAGCTTACAGCTAAGCCAATGGGAGCTCCACTATTCCACCCATAAAATCAGATAACCATTCCAAAAGCGCCAACAAGACTCAATTTGCATTTAGTGACTTGAATGTTAACCAAGTATTGGTAATATTGTTATTATAAGCACCAACACAGACAAATTATTGATAGTGTCGCCGTGATCACTTCTATGTTTCATCATCGAGTGGTCTGCTGTTTACTCGCTTCCTTGCTCCCTGTAAGTTTATTGTAGATCATAAATCATGCATCTCACCTGGACAGTAGATGGCTAAGGATTAAATCCGTCAAGTTGGGAGTCTTTGACAGCCATTTCAAACCTGGAACTGGCGAGGACTACACAAAAAGCTTCCATCCACCCCGTTTCTTTGCGGGGATTATGAGACATTTTTCATCTAAATGGGAATCTATGAACATCCTAGCAGTCGGCAACCCAATGACAGCAGACATTGTACAGTAAGTGATGTTTTATTATTTGTTGGCTCTCATGAAGTCTACAGTGAGCAGAAATCAGTAATGAAGAGAGAGAAAAGCAAACGTTTTTAAATTAATGCGTTGCGTATGCTTAAAATGATCAAAATACACAAATATTAAATGTTATTATAAATGTGCCCGTTACTACATTGCATATATACTTCCATCATATATATAAAACCTCAATGGAGGTGTTTGGATGTTTTTTTGATCGAAAGTATTTAATATTTAGAATGCATTAAAAAAAATCCATCCGTCATGTTTCTCATAATGATTGTGAACGATAGGCAAAATTCCCCAAAAAGTGCAGTTCCCTTTCAAGTATCATTAGCATCATTAACGATATAACATTTTAATATAGTTACATTTTGAGATCGGACGATTCCAGGGCTGTGCAGTGCAATTTACTCGCATCTGCGACTAAAAATAGGTTGTGCGACTATCCAGCCATCCATCCATTTTCTACCGCTTGTCCCTTTCGGGGTCGCGGGGGTGCTGGAGCCTATCTCAGCTGCATTCGGTTAGTAATAATAGAAAAGTAGATTTCAACCATTTCTTTCTCATTTTGTTTTTAAAATAAATCCATACAAACTGGATTAAATAGAGTAAGATTCGGGAAAAATAAACTTTGTTGTCACCATTTCAACCCTGGTCGCAGCACAAACGTGATTACGTATGCACTGTATCGCCGCTCTCGCGACATGCTAGCATAGCTGCTACCTAAAACAACTAGCCAATCACCGCAGATTTCATTTAAACTACTAACGATACAACTTGTAAATAAACCCACGTTTCCACTTTTTGATGTTGTGCTTGTTCGTGTCGGTGGAGTTTTAACTTTTAGGGGACGTGTTGTAATGAAATTACAAACAGTCCGTTGGTGGTGATGAAAAATACTTGTAATAATGGCGGTCGTCGTTTAGTTTTGCTAAATGGCGTCTTCGCATACATGCTGTTTCTGACGAGATTTGAAGCAAGGAAAGAACGCAAAAATGCCACTAAGAGAAAGATACAAGCTATTATTAGTGGTTATCAGACTATTGTAGTTTATATTTTGTGCTTTCAATGCAAATGATCGGATTAGCGATAGTATTTCACCTGTACAAACTTTGGTTTCTGTCTCCTCTTTTCTCCAGCTGTGGCTCATTATAACCACTTAAAAATGTCTGCACTTTTCAGATGGCAGTTTCATGTACTTTAAATTGGCACTACCCTTAACAAAACAGGCACATCGATTGCGTTGAATGTTTTGTTTGTGTTAAAATCAGCACTTCTATTGATTTTTTTGTTTTCATTTGAGTTTTACTCAGGTGTTTATGTTGTTACAAATTTGTATTTTATTAGAATTGTGTATGTCATGCCCTCGTGACAGTTTTGTTTAATTAAAGATACATTTTCAACATAAATTAATCAATCTGCAATAATAAACTTATACCAACACCAAAGCAACATTTTTAGAAAAGTACGAATATAAGAACTAGAAAGAAATAACATCATTTTAAAGGCCTACTGAAACCCACTACTACCGACCACGCAGTCTGATAGTTTATATATCAATGATGAAATCTTAACATTGCAACACATGCCAATACGGCCGGGTTAACTTATAAAGTGCAATTTTAAATTTCCCGGGGAACTTCCGGTTCAAAACGCCTTTGAGGATGACGTATGCCCGTGACGTAGCCAGTAGGACACAGGTATGGCTTCCCCATTGAAGCCAATACGAAATAGCTGTTTTCATCATTATTCCACAGTATTCTGGACATCTGTGTTGGTGAATCTGTTGCAATTTGTTCATTGCATTATGGAGAAAGAAGCTGAGCAAGCAAAGAAGAAAGTCGGTGCGAAGCGGAGTATTTTGCGAGGGAAGTCCGCAACACAACACAGTCGGTGTTTCATTGTTTACATTCCCGAAAGATGCAGTCAAGATTGAAGAACTCGGACAACAGAGACTCTTACCAGGAGGACTTTGACTTCGTTAACAGACGCAGATGCGATACCGTGAGTACGCTTCCAAACATTTGATCGCTTGCTATAACTAGCTCGAGCTAGTAGCTAGGAGCTAGGAGCTAGCATAACAAACACCTAGGTGTTTGTTATGCGGGATTAATTTGTGGCATATTAAATATAAGCCTGGTTGTGTTGTGGCTAATAGAGTATATATATATGTCTTGTGTTTATTTACTGTTGTAGTCATTCCCAGCTGAATATCAGGTCCCACCCGCGCGCTTCCAAACATTTGATTGCTTGCCCGTACGTGCGTGTCATGTACGTAACTTTGGTTAAATATATAAGCTTTATGAACCTTGGGTTAGGTGAACGGTTCTTTGGGCTGAGTGAGTGTGTGTGTTGTGCAGGTGTTTGAATTGTATTGGCTGGTTATATATACGGGATCCCGTCTGTATTACCCGCTCGAGCTATAACTAGTTTGAGCTAGTAGCTAGGAGCTAGCATAACAAACACCTAGGTGTTTTTATGTGGGATTAATTTGTGGCATATTAAATATAAGCCTGGTTGTGTTGTGGCTAATAGAGTATACATATGTCTTGTGTTTATTTACTGTTTTAGTCATTTCCAGCTGAATATCAGGTCACCCCTGGCTTTCACAGCATCTTCCCTATCTGAATCGCTTCCACTCCCCACTAGTCCTTCACTTGCACTTTACTCATCCACAAATCTTTCTTCATTCTCGCTCAAATTAATGGGGAAATCGTCGCTTTCTCGGTCCGAATCTCTCTCACTTCATGCGGCCATCATTGTAAACAATAGGGAACTTTGCGTATATGTTCAATTGACTACGTCACGCTACTTCCGGTAGGGGCAAGCCTTTTTTTATCTGATACCAAAAGTTGCGATCTTTATCGTCGTTGTTCTATACTAAATCCTCTCAGCAAAAATATGGCAATATCGCAAAATGATCAAGTATGACACATAGAATAGATCTGCTATCCCCGTTTAAATAAAACAATTTCATTTCAGTAGGCCTTTAAAGAGGTCAGCTGTTTGCTCAGTCACATTTTTCAAACAAAAATATTACAAGAACACCACCAGCTAGCTTACATTGTTACCATTAGTCTTTTAACAGAACATATTTTTTTAGGGTCTGTATTCTTTACAATCACTAATTGCGTTGAATAAAAATTACTCATCAGTCTTAGTTATTTGTTTGGCGTTCATGCTTGTCACTTACCGGCTGTCTCGTATACACATACTGTATACAAAATGGAAAGGCCAGAATGGACTTTCCAAAAAAACATCTGAAGAAGCCAGCCTAGTTCTGGAACAGTATTATTTTAGCAGATAAGACTAAGATCAACCTGTACCAGAATGATGGGAAAAAGAAAGTTTGGAGAAGAGTTGGAACAACTCAAGATCCAAAGCGCACTACATTTTCTGTAAAACATGGTGGAGGCCGTGTGATGACATGGCCATGCATGTCTTTCAATGGCACTGGGTCACTCGTGTTTATTGATGAAGTCTATAAGGATATACTTTCTGCCAAATGCAGCACAGTTGGTTAGACGGCGCTTCACAGTACAGGTGGTTTGAGCAGTGGTTATTACTATCTACTTCACTAATTATACATTTTTTCAAAAACTAAATACTGGTATCATATATGTATATATTGTATCTGCTTTTGTAGTTATAGTTGTAATAACAAAAAAATGCAGATACCAATAAAAAGAGACCAATAAGATATACACTACCGTTCAAAAGTTTATGGTCACATTGAAATGTCCTTATTTTTGAAGGAAAAGCACTGTACTTTTCAATGAAGATAACTTTAAACTAGTCTTAACTTTAAAGAAATACACTCTATACATTGCTAAAGTGGTAAATGACTATCCTAGCTGCAAATGTCTGGTTTTTGGTGCAATATCTACATAGGTGTATAGAGGCCCATTTCCAGCAACTATCACTCCAGTGTTCTAATGGTACAATGTGTTTGCTCATTGGCTCAGAAGGCTAGTTGATGATTAGAAAACCCTTGTGCAATCATGTTCACACATCTGAAAACAGTTTAGCTCGTTACAGAAGCTACAAAACTGACCTTCCTTTGAGCAGATTGAGTTTCTGGAGCATGACATTTTTGGGGTCAATTAAACGCTCAAAATGGCCACAAAAAGAGAACTTTCATCTGAAACTCGACAGTCTATTCTTGTTCTTAGAAATGAAGGCTATTCCACAAAATTGTTTGGGTGACCCCAAACTTTTGAACGGTAGTGTACATCAAAATGCCAAATATCGACGCCGATAATCGGTCCATCTCAAGTTACATCCAGAGCTGGCAACTCGTGTGCTAATCGCTAACTAGCTAAATTGCTAACATGAAAACAATGCCAAGTTACATAACATCTTTTCCCTTTACAAACGTCATACCTCAACTGATCTATTTAATTGTGCCATTGAACAAAGTGGTAAATGTGTTTTATTTTTTTAAATAAAGCTTGGTTAAAATATTTTAGTGTGTACACTGGAAGTACTGAAGTCTACTTTTTCAGCACATTCATCAACAATGGTTATAATGATAACAGTGTGACAATTTCATATTGTTACATCTCCATTAGCAGCAAATTTGGAGACGCCAAAATTAAAGCATGTGTTGCACATTTCAACGAGCAGGGGGGAAATGAGCACTTAATTATTTCACCACTCGTGTGGTTTGACATAAAAAAAAAAACAGTAATAAATTTGTTTTTTCGTGACAGAGGAAGTTGTTTTGCTCTTACGTGTTTGTTTGTTTTAGTATCATAGCTAGTTATGCAATTTTGGCAATTATGTCTTTATGTCTCTTCAGCCTGCCCTTCCAACAAGGCCAGGCAGTAAGCGCTTATTATTATTTATACTGTTTATATTATATATTGTTTCAGGTTCTTTGAGGTCCAGAATCTTGGAGAAAAGGGCTCATCTGCATGAGTTGCTTGGTGAGGGCAATGGTCAGCTATTGACTGGGGTTGCGCCGGCCCCTGTAGTTGATGGCTGTAAGCAGAGGAAGCGTTGCCTTCTGGGTGGGTTTCGTCCGCATCCACGGCAGAAGGCAACCGATTGTAAGTCAGGTAAGGTAATATGCTTGCTTCTCTTCAGCATCCCTTGAAGTCTGAAAAACTGTACACACTTCTGCATTGTCACTATGCCGTCCCTTCCGATGCTGCATTGATGTTTTAAGTTCTGCGTCAGGGTTGAGCGGATTTCATGCTATTTTCTGCCATAACACGAGAGGCGGTATTTTCCTGTGAGTAAACTCTGTAAGCAACCATGAAAGTCGTACACTATTTATCTTGTCAACTGCCTTCGTCCCTGTAGTGAACCATTGTTACTTTTTGCAAATGTTGGTCAAAAATAAGAGACAAAAATGTTTGCGGAAAAAAGTATGTACTAGAATCAACACAAAGTCAGGTTTTTTTTGGAGAACAGTGTTGAACTGCGCTAGACGGACCTTGAGCGGTAGAAAATGGATGGATGGAGGGATGATACAGTATATTGGCCAGTATTGCCAATACTGGTGCACTTTTTACTTCAAATCTGCTTGACAGATTTTTTGATTTTTCACTTAAAGGGGCTGTTTGCAACTTGCTTACAGAGGACAAATTTCACCACACCTAGTGTGTGTGACAATCATTGGTACTTTAACTTAACTTTAACTTACGGTTGCATTTTTCAAAGCAAAAAATATAAGAACACCACCGCAAGTGTTTTGTTTTTTTTTGCTTAAAATCTTTGTTTATTTCAGTCGTCCCTCATCAATTTGCGCTCAGAATTTTTTTTTTCAGCTTCACTCTGTTGAGGTTTTTCAAAATACTGTGTTTATTCAAAAATCACCTCAGTTCTTCGCTGTTTTGAATTTGACAATGGCCTATTATTAATTTTTAAAAAAATGCATCTTATACTTAGACATATTTTTTGCTTAAATTGAGCATTTGCATAATATTTTTTCTATTGAATTCACATTATCAACATTGAAATTGGAGATATGCTTCAGCACCCACCGCAACCTCAAAAAAGGGACAAGCGGTAGAAAAGGGATGCATGGTTGGCACATTGAAATTGCAATTTTAACATGTGCCATAGTAGATAAAATACTATGTACAGTATATTAAACTCTCCACACAGACATCCACTTACCACCGCTCTCATGTGCGCTCTATTGCAGCAGCTTTGCTGAAACGATGTCCCTGGCACTTCATGCGGGTCGGATTTGACTCATTTTTATTAGTTACTCAAACGATTATTTGATGCAAGCTCTGCAGCTTTAATTAAGTGAAACACACCACCGCTCTAATGTGCGCTCTATAGTGGCAGCCTTGCAGAAACTACTTCATGTGGGTCGGATTTGACTAATTTTTATTAGTTACTCATTAAATTATTAATTGAAGCAGCAAATCCGACCTGCATGAAGTGCCCGGGGACATACAGTTGTAACATAGTTTCTGCAAGGCTGCTGCAATAATAATTATTTAAAAAAAATCTTAAGTTTTTTTTAAATCGAACTAACCAATTATATTGCTTAATCCTTGCAGCCCTATGTGATCGGTATACGCCTATCTCACTCATTAATGATTGGTATCAGAATCATCGGCATGATCAGCTGATCGGAACACTCTTGTTTTCAGTGTCTTTAAAAGCATCTCTTTAACCAAATACTCTAAATTTGAACCTTAAAAAATAAAAAAACGTAACATGCTCGTTGGTATGACAGACATTTTGGGAAGAACGATCTAAATCCCAACAAATCACATCATTGGAAAAGCCAATGTTTGTCTCTGAAACGACAAGAAATGTACATCTCAGTAGTAATGGCCAACTTTAACAGAATAAAGTGAACCAGCCTACAGCTTGTTGTTGGCAAATAATATGTGAACATTAAAAATTATCTTGGTAAAAAATGTTGATGGCATTGAAGATCATGTTGTGTGTGTTTTTCAGCTAGCGGACTCACAGTGGCTCTGTCCAGCACGTCCTCTCAGCAGTGCATCATGGGCCCTGGCGCCCCCCAACAGCCTGCGATATCAGAGCGCCAAGAAGCCGGTCCTCTCGCACCCTTTTCATCATGCCAGCCAGCCGCAGAAGGCTGCTTACAACGAGGATAACTGGGAGGAGTCGCTCCGCGTGTGTGTGCTGGTGCGACTGGGTGAGTCGGGCACCATGCGCACCACCATGGAGATCCCTTTGTTCGGTCAGACAAAACTAGCAGAGTTGCTTACGCCTGGGACTTACAAGTCTTCTGAGTTGTCCTTCCTGTTGACCACGGTGGACGGAAGCAGAGAGGACGACATCAACGTTGTCAAGAGAAGTGGCGGCGACACAGAAAAGAGACAACACAGTTTTAGGAGCCTGTTCGAAGCCGAGAAGTGTCCCGCACCTTACATGTATGGCTCTCACTTTTATTGTTTCCATTGCCCGGGAACTAGACAATCGATTGCACACGACAGGCTGAACTTTAGGCAGAATGTTGGACTTGAGAGCGACAAGATGAAGGAGTTGCACGGCACTCTGTGTAGCCAGGCAGCACCAGCAGAGGGACAGCACCACGAAGGAGACAGTGAAAGAGAGCAGAGACTGGCCATGGTGTACGAAAGACTGAGAAGCGAGGTATGTGTGTAACCATGTGTCCTGATTAATTGACTTGACTAAAGTGCTTTAATTTAGCAGAGAAAGCCCAACATTACATTCAAATCTAGAGCCTGCCAACGTATGCTATTCAAAGGAAGTGATTTCCATCATGCAAGCACCAAAACATATAGGTCCGGTATCACCAAAAAAACAAGTGAGTGTTGGATTGTATAAAATCTCAGCTATAAACGCTGCTGGACAGCGAGTTTACTTACGCAAAGCTGGACTACCAGCTAAATATCCTGCAAAAAGCTGCCAATAATGGTATTTTCTTGTATTTTAGTGAAGTCATTTACAAAAGGTAAACAAGGTAGGCCTATAGCGCACTAATCGCTAACTAGCAGTTGGCTTCGTTAATCACTAGCTAGCAGTAAGTGCAAATGATCGCTAGCTAGAAGCTACCTGACAATAGGAATTTAACAATAAACAGTATTTATGATTAACTGTGGTAAAACTCTCCATGGTTAATATAACTATTATCATATTTTTTTGATTTTTACATTCAATAATACTGTGTTAATAATAACCGTGATATGAAATTAACTTATAGGAGCTAGCAGCTACACAACAGCTAAGCACGCAAGATAGACATACGTAATAAGTGTCCTTAATTCAAATTGTCAATATAAACAACTTCAAGTATCAAATAAGTAAAGTTTCATATTACATCATTACCTCAACTTATAAGTTCCTTAATTTACGGGTAATTTGAGATATTCTGTATTATTTATATATATATATATATATATATATATATATATATATATATATATATATATACTGTTATAAAAGTACTGTAGTTGTTTGTAGTGCTGTTGTATTGTTTTCCAAACAATATCATCTAAATTTAGTTTTTCTTTTTAAAGGACATGTTACATGCTAAAATTGTGTTTTGCGAGCACCAACTGCACTTATATTAATTCATTTTAATAAGCGGAGCTGCTTTAAGATACAGTATTCTGAGCTTGGTCTTAGAACGTAATGTGCTCCCAAGTTGAGGTGCCACTGTACTTACAGATAAAAAGTCTCTAAGGTAGAAGCGTATTTGGAAGTATCCAGTGACAAACGTGTCCGCCTCATTTATCTTACTGCATCATGAACGTAACCTAATAAATTATTGTGGCCACTCTGTGTCACCGAAACAACAACTACCGCTCCACTTCAACTTCAAGACATCATACGTTAAATAGTTGTTGTTTTTTACCTACCATCGTTCTGAGTAATTGTATTTAATCAATCTTTTTCTAACATTTCACACTTAACAATAGGTTGGGATAGACTTATTTATTCTAAATGGGGAAATTTTGCGATTGCAGTGCAGATTTTTACATACAGTAAAAAAAAGTAAAATGTAATGGAAAACTAAAAAGAAGTAATAAATAAGGCATATTGCAAACTAAAAGATAAAATCTATAGATGAAAAAATAAAAAAACAAACACTCGCTTGAATCCCATTTTGCACACTGAGCTAAAGTTTTGCACACCAAGAAAAAAAATATATGTATCATAAAAGTATTTTTTATTTATTTGTCCTGTCCAGCTACTCATGCAAATCATATTGTTGATGTAGCAGGAAGCAAGAAGTGAAGTGTGTTCCACTTTGTAGTACATAAGAGGAATTGTTTATTTCCCCAAACATTTCTGAGGTATTGACTAAGGCTGCAGCTAACGATTATTTTTTCGATTAATCGGTTAATCTATAGATTTTTTTTTTGATTAATCTATAGATTATTTTTCCTTTTACCGATTATTTTTTTATTCAAAATGAAGATGAAAAAATAAATGTAGGCCCGTTTTTTCAAAAGGCATGGCTTTTATTTACAAAAAAAAAGAAGTATGGCCACTCAGTCAACATTGACAACAACATGACTAAATATTCTGTAACAATGTAAACATTTAAAACTTTTAACATTTAACAAAATTAAAAGTAGCTTATTTGCTTTCTAATGTGCAAATATAAAAGTCAACATCCAGTGCAAATCTTAATATTCTGCAATAGTATAAGCATTTCAAAAGTAAAAGTATTTGCTTTAAAATGTGCAAAAATAAAGATAAACATCCAATACAAAAAAGTGCAAAACGAAATATTCTGTAACAACAGTGTAAACATTTCAACAAAAGTGAAAGTATTGCTTATTTGCTAAAATGTGCAAAAATAAAGATAAACATCCAATACAAAAAAGTGCCAATCTAAATATTCTGGAGCACTGTAAACATTAAGTATTGCTTTTAAAATGTGCAAAATAAACATCCAGTCCAACACAGTACACAATAACCAATTCTACTCATTCCAGTGAGTGACTAACAGTTGTAATGAAGAAAGGTTAGCATGTCTACATGCTTTGGTTCTTTTCTTGTTTACAATATTCCCAGCAGCTGAAAATAGGCGCTCAGAAGGGGTCGATGTGGCTGGAACTGAGAGGTAATTAGCCTTCACCTCAAGCCAGGACTGCGAGTGAGCTGAGCTGCAGTTTAAGTTTCTAGAAGGTCAACGGGCTCATAGTGATGTTACTAGTAGTTGACTGGGAGGTGTTTATTATCATTTGGGGAGAGTCCGCTGCCTGATGCTCACCTGCTAAACACCTATCTGCTCCACGCTGAAGCGCTGACTACATGCGCTCTGAATACGCACTGCTGATTGGCTGACAATGCTTTGTGTGTACCAATCAGATGGTTGTGTGGGTGGGACAATGCTGCGTGCTGAGACAGAGGCAGACGGAGCAAAGCAGCTTGTTATGACTTTAGCTTTAGCTTAGAAACTCGTTCGGTACACCCCTGTACCGAACCGAAAGCCCCGTACCGAAACGGTTCAATACAAAACACGTACCGTTACACCCCTAGCAGATACAAATGACACATTCATGTTTTTGTGTAATGATGACAACGTATGCTCGCGCGGACGATTGACTAGTTGATGGTTTTCTTTTCAAATGTTCGTTCATAGCCGTTGTGCTGCTATGATAGGCCATTTACGCTCGACACAGTGTGCATACAACAACATTATTAGGCCGTTTATTGAAATACTCCCACACTTTTGACCACTTTTGGCATGCTTTTCCCCCCTCGCTCGCACCGCTCGCATCGTCTTCTTTGATCGTCTGCTTTGCGCTTCGCCATGACGGTAGTGTGACGTAAATATGCGACGCGTCGACGCACAAAAACGGCGTCGACTTATTTACGTAACCGATGACGTCGACTACGTCGACGCGTCGTTTCAGCCTTAGTATTGACATTACTTGAAAGTTAAAATGTGAGTTAACTTTTCAGAGAAACTGCATTTTCCAAAGTGATGTAAAAAAAAATATTCCACTGTAGAGGACACCTCAAAAAGTAAAAGTTGAGATACACAGTAGATATTCCCACACAATTATTTGCACTTAAAAATTAATGTAGTACTGAATAAGATTAGGACATTTGAGCATTATGTTTGTGTTTAATTACATTAAGTGTGTTTTATCCTAAAGATTCCTGCCATGTCATTTGACACATGACATTGTTAAGTCTTTTCTTTGGACATATACCACAATAATTTTGTACCATGGTCTTAATATCATGATAATATCATGCTGTGAGATTTTGAAATCGTTATATCCTTAGATCCCACTGATCAGTATCAGACTATTTACGTGGAAAATGTGCGTGATTGGCCAATTTGCCTTTCAATGTGGATCACTAAAACGAATCCCCTCTGGCTGATAATTTATTTAGAGGTTTAGAGGTAAAGTCACATTGCGATAGTGCAAGAAAAACCCTAACCCTATGTAAAGAACTGACTGTTCAACTTATGTCTTGCAGCTGCCAAATTTCTTCCATAAGACTCATGACTACAGCATGTACTCCAATGATGTTGAATTCATCAACGGTCTTCTCAATACCAAGACCAGGTAAATGTGCTCATGCACCTGTTGCTGCTGTTTGACTTTTTTGCTCCCTTCCCGTCTGACACGGCCATTCCCGTAGAGGACGCATTGCATACCACCTCAACATCGCCATGTGCCGCTTTCTGTGTCTGATGTACTTTGTGGACGTGCGGCTGGAGGTGCTCAAGCTGACCAAGCATCCGGAGGACGGGACAATCAAGGCTCGCTGGCGGCTCAAGGCCCTTCCCTTTTTCTCGCTGATGCTACGCATCTACCGCAGAGATAAATCCCAGTTGTACAGGTAGCACACATGGCGTCTAATGCTCACGTTCACTTTCTTTTCAGCAAATTTGACACCCAAAATCATCAAAAAATGTATGGTAACTGCTATCCAGTTGTTATATCTTGTTTTATTAGCATATTTCTGAGTCTCAATTACAGTTGCAAGTCCAAAAAATGAGATGGCAGTAGTGTATAGCTAATGGTGTGATGATTAGTTAGTTCAGTCTTTGCTGTCTAGTCTTGTTGTTCCCTAAAAAGTGTCAATACTGTAATATTGTACTTATTACGCACCATCTGTTCGATTGAAATGTGCATCTTAGTTGTACTGTAGTTTCATTGACAAATTCGGAGGTGTTGAAATCGCCGTATAATATTGCTAATGCTTGAGTTTGAGTTTATTTCGAACATGCAAGCATACAACATGATACATCACAATTTCCAGTTTCTCTTTTCAACATGTTCGAAAAGGAGTAGGAAGAAGCAGAGCATATTTAATCCTACCCCTTTTCTTTTACATAACAGTTGCCAAACTTTTGTTCACTTCCTGTTCTCAATATACTGCATAAGTAATCATAATAAAAATAAATAAATAAATAATAATCGGTGAAGTAAGTTATATTTCATATGATGAGATGAGTAAGATTATTTTGAGAATGAATGAATGGATGGATGAAATAAATTCAGAATCATGGTTTATCATGGTCATCATGGTTCTTCTTCTTTGTACTTTGTAAACACTTTAAGTTTTAAGAGATTCTTGAAGTGGATCATATTAGTACATTGTTTGAGTGCTTTGCTTAATCCATTCCATAATTTAATTCCACATACAGATATACTGAAGGTCTTAAGTGTTGTACGTGCATACAAATATTAAGATTATATTTCTCCTCTTTTTTTTTTTTTAGAAGAATTGTTGTATATTCTTGGGTAGCAGGTTATAGTTTGCTTTGTGTATAATTTTAGCTGTTTGCAAATTCACTATGTCGTGGAATTTCAGTATCTTTGATTCAATAAATAAAGGATTTGTATGTTCTCTATATCCAACATTATGTATTATTCTAACTGATCTTTTTTGTAACACCGTTAATGAATGAAGTGTACTTTTGTAGTTATTTCCCCATATTTCTACACAATAACTCAATAATGCTAATATTGTCAATTGCAAAACCAATGTATACTAAGCTAGTAAGTTTTTGGAAACATGGAGCCTTACTTTACTTGCGTTGTAGCATTTTTTTAGTCAATTTTACCAAGAGGTAGTTTAGCTGAGTCCACTCTCAGTGCTGCTGGAGTGATCGCTAAGTGCTAAAGTGCAAAGTCAGCAACTAGGCATGATGTTACACGCAACCCAGGTAGCATAAGATGGCACCGTTGGATTTTGCGTCAGTGCCATAAAAGTACCGGATTCGGTACACATCCCTAGTCCTGATAAAAGATCAACAAAAGGCATTCAAACGTGCTAGCTTGATGCTATTGTACATGGGATATGCCACTGATTAGCATTAGTGTTATTACATGGCGATTTCAACACATTTCCAAATTTGCTAATCAAAATTACAACGAAGATGCACATAACATACAGCTAGTGTTAAGTACAACTCTTACAGTATAAACACTTTGTGGGGCTCTACATAATGATTGACCACATTCAACGCAATGGCAAAAGCTGCATTTCCTGACTACAGCAACCCACCTAGGACAAACGAAGGAATTTACCTGCAAAGGAGACTGAGAGAACAACAATTACTCCGCAAAGATCCAGCATGCAGCCATCACAACTACACATCATTTGATCACGCCTTTTCTAATATCCCACGCTACTAAACAAGTAAAAAGTATGCATTATTTGTGCTAAAATCGTATCAGAACGATATCGGCTAATTGTCAAGGCTGCAATACGGGTATCGTATCGAAAGTGAAAAACCTGTATCAGGACAGCTTGACTATTAACTTCAGTTCTAAATATTACCATGGTTGTGTGGTCAATAGAAATATCACTAGTTGTATACATACTTACTTAGTGTGTTGAGTGCGGTAAAATGCCGTAAGTACACTGTCAGTACTAGAGGTGGGATCACCTCACGATTCGATTGGGATTCAGGAGCTACGATTTGATTAAAAATAAATTATTGATGCATCTTTAATTTATGTATATAGATGCAGTTTTACATTTATTTTCCTTTCGCTAAAGAAGCATTTATAACTTGCAACTTTAAAAAAGCAATTTGGAATAAGAAACAGTTCTATTAATTCCCCACATTTATTGAATTAATGAAAATGTGTGCAAAACTGGAACATAAGTGCCCGATAGTAAAGAAGCTCGTCGGATCTTTCGGTGAGTCAGCCATATTTTACAACTGTCTGCATTACTTTATTTACAATAAATACATCAATTGTTGATGTTTACTAATCGATTCTATAATCGTCCATGTCCGAATTGCGATGCATCTAAAAATCGATTATTTATCCCACCTCTAGTCAGTACCCGAATGTTATACTTTAAACAAAAGTGTGTAGTGATTAGGGATGTCAGATAATGGCTTTTTGCCGATATCCGATATTCCGATATTGACCAAACCCTTAATTACCGATACCGATATATACAGTCGTGGAATTAACACATTATTATGCCTAATTTGGACAACCAGGTATGGTGAAGATAAGGTCATTTTTAAATAAAAATAAGATAAATAAATTAAAAACATTTTCTTGAATAAAAAAGAAAGTAAAACAATATAAAAACAGTTACATAGAAACTAGTAATTAATGAAAATGAGTAAAATTCACTGTTAAAGGACCAGCAGCACGCACAATCATGTGTGCTTACGGACTGTATCCCTGCAGACTTTATTGATATATATATTGATATATAATGTAGGAACCAGAATATTAATAACAGAAATAAACAACCCTTTTGTGTGAATGAGTGTAAATGGGGGAGGGAGGTTTTTTGGGTTGGTGTACTAATTGTAAGTGTATCTTGTGTTTTTTATGTTGATTTAAAAAAACAAAACAAAAAAAAAAACGATACAGATAATAAAAAAAACGATACCGATAATTTCCGCTATTACATTTTAAAGCATTTATTGGCTGATAATATCGGCCTGCCGATATTATCGGACGTCTCTAGTAGTGATGGATACTTTATCACCCTCAATAGCTAAGCAGACACTTAACTCGAAATAATAACAACTGAGGAGCGGTGGAATGTAGGGAACAAAGGGGGTTGTGAAATTTTTGGTTGATTACTTTTTATTTTTATTTTATGTGTTTGTAAATTTCCCCCACAATTTTTCCACAAATTCAAATGTGTTAAAATACGCATTAACATTGATCCAACACACTCTTTGTAGTTTAGCAATGGCAGTAACATATGGCTACAGTACTCGCTGTGCTGTTTGTAGTGTTTATAACAAAGCATAGATAAATAAATATATTGTTATAATCATGTTAGCATTTAAGATAGCTAGCGATTAGCACCCTAGCCGTCAGCTAGTGATTAGCGCGCAAATGCCAGGTAGTGATTAGCACGCTCGTTGCCAGCTAGCAATTAGCATGCTTGGTAAAAGCTACGATTAGCTTGCTTGTTGCTAGCCACTTAGTATTTGAATATCTTAGTATTGCAGAATAACAAAATACCTTTAGAAACCAGTTTAATTCAAAACGCAATGGTATACAACATTATGAGTAAGGGGTCGGTCTCCTTTTAATGTTTTTTTTTCCCAAAAAGGGAGACTTTCTTTCTTTCTTTCTTTAGTTTATTTCGAACATGAACACACTTACAGCATAATACATCACACAATTTCATATCATTTCACTTTACATAATGTCCGAAAAGGAGTAGGAAGAAGCAAAGCTTATTTAATCCTACCCCTTTCCCACTTCATAGCGTTAACAAATATATACATTCATTTACTGACTTTTTTTTATAGTAAAATGACATCCGTGAATGAGTAATACAACAGTTTTGTAATATATAATTAAGTCAGTCATTACTGTCAGTCAGACTGCTGCATTTTTAAAAATCACAACAGGCTAAGAAGCGTGTTTCATCTAAATGTCGTCTGTTACAGGTTTTATGATGCATTCTCTACGTTTTACGTAGGACACGATGGACTCATTCACTGTCATAAAGTTGAAAAGGTAAGAACTTGGAAGGAAAACTAGTTTCCGCTCTTCTACCCTTTGATTTGTGGGGATATTTTGTATTCGATGTTGTAATGGCTGGCACTAATTCTCACTTGCAGAGAAAATGTGTTGTATAATTAATGCACTCGCTCTTCCCACATCTCACACAAAACAAAAAATATATATATACACTACCGTTCAAAAGTTTGGAGTCACATTGAAATGTCCTTATTTTTGAAGGAAAAGCACTGTACTTTTCAATGAAGATAACTTTAAACTATTCTTAGCTTTAAAGAAATACACTCTATACATTGCTAATGTGGTAAATGACTATTCTAGCTGCAAATGTCTGTTTTTTGGTGCAATATCTACATAGGTGTATAGAGGCCCATTTCCAGCAACTATCACTCCAGTGTTCTAATGGTACAATGTGTTTGCTCATTGGCTCAGAAGGCTAATTGATGATTAGAAAACCTTTGTGCAATCATGTTCACACATCTGAAAACAGTTTAGCTCGTTACAGAAGCTACAAAACTGACCTTCCTTTGAGCAGATTGAGTTTCTGGAGCATCACATTTGTGGGGTCAATTAAACGCTCAAAATGGCCAGAAAAAGAGAACTTTTCATCTGAAACTCGACAGTCTATTCTTGTTCTTAGAAATGAAGGCTATTCCACAAAGTTGTTTGGGTGACCCCAAACTTTTGAACGGTAGTGTGTATATATATATATATATATATATATATAAGAAACAAGTTTATGTCAGAAAACCAACAAATTTAGCTGAACTGCACCAATTTTGTCAAGAGGAGTGGTCAAAAATTCAACCAGAAGCTTGTGGATGGCTACCAAAAGTGCCTTATTGCAGTGAAACTTGCCAAGGGACATGGAACCAAAAATTAACATTGCTGTATGTATACTTTTGACCCAGCAGATTTGTTCACATTTTCAGTAGACCCATAATAAATTAATAAAAGAACCAAACTTCGTAAATGTTTTTTATGACCAACATGTGCTCCAATCACTCTATCACAAAAAAATAAGAGTTGTAGAAATTATTGGAAACTCTAGACAGCCATGACCTTATGTTCATTACAAGTGTATGTAAACTTGTGTGTGTGTAAGCACACTTTTGCAGCGCTACAAGCATATTACGTGTTATTGTCTCCATGCAGGTGATGCAGGCTCCACCCCCTGTCCTGCCCAGCGTCACATCCCTTCTTGCCAGTGCTTTAATAGCTTTGGGGGTGCAGGAGAACCGGCCTGCTCTCAATTTGCTGCCCCTCCTGCTGTCCTCGCTAAAACAGGTCCGAGATTAACCACAGTCGGGAGCGGGAGCATCTGTCACCTATAGAAACATTTATAAACCTTAAGCGCTGTTTTACGTTGTGGCCAGTATGTGCTAACAAACGCAAATGTTCACCCGTGGACTTCATCTTCTCACTTCATTTCTTTAGGCAAAACAAGAACTATAGGTCCTCCTCGAATTCCCCCTACACCCGTTGTTGCTGTAATGTTTGTTAACCTCAGTTTGCATTATTCAAATCAATGTCCTTGTTGAAATTGTGACCTGACTGTAAACCTGAATGAAGAAAACACAAACCCTTCAATGGTGAAAACATCATGCTTAACTCTTCCCATAAATCCAACTATTTCAACTTGTATTTATTTTTTTGTGCGTATGCGCACCCATTTATGTTTTTCTCAAGATTAGCTTTCTGGGGTCCTTACGCAGTAATGCATCAATTCTCACAACACCTTGACAAATAAAAGCTAATACAATGGGGAAAAAACAGAGGACAAAATCATACAAAGTACAAAGAAATGGTGTTTCAAACCCCCCAAAAAAGGAAAGAAGTAAAATAAAAACATTAAATTAATAAGAACTACTATTAGAATAAAGACAAAATTACAATTCAGTTACAAATTTCCATTAACGTGAAAATACTAAATATGTCAACACAACAAAAATGACTAAAGTGTCCAAAGTATCGATATTTTGAGTTGACAATCGATATTCCGACATAAATCTAGTATTAGCAGTATCGATCCGCACATCACTAGTGTAATTGTGTATGGGGCAGTGGCGTTGGGTCATACTTGCCAACCCTCCCGAATTTTCCGGGAGACTCCCGAATTTCAGTGCCTCTCCCGAAAATCTCCCGGGACAACCATTCTACCGAATTTCTCCCGATTTCCAGCCGGACTTAAGGCACGCCCCCTCCAGGTCCGTGCGGACCTGAGTGAGGACAGCCTGTTGTCACGTCCGCTCTTTACTTCATACTTCAGAACCGACTCCCACACTTTCCGTCAGGGTGCGCAATACAACGTAAACCGTTGGCCAACCAAAAAGTAACCACAGAACCCTATACGGTATAGTGTTCTGTGGTTACTTTTTGGTTGGCCAACGGTTTACGTTATATTGTGCACCCTGACGGCAAGTGTGGGAGTCGGTTCTGAAGTATGAAGTAAAGACACGTAACTTCATCACCTCGCCTGGTTATTGACTCCAACCCAGAATATTACACTGCCCATACCTACGCTCCTTCAAAGGCTGAGTAGAGAGGAGTGTTATGTGTGTATATGAGTAAATAAATGAACACTGAAATTCAAGTATTTATTTTATTTATATGTATATATATACTGTATATAATAAAATACATATTTATATATAGCTAGAATTCACTGAAAGTCAAGTATTCATTTTATATATATAAATATATATATAAGAAATACCGTATTTTCCGCACTATAAGGCGCACCGGATTATAAAGCGCACCTTCAATGAATGGCATATTTCAAAACTTTGTTCATATATAAGGCGCACCTATGCATCCAGTAGATGGAGCTGCGCTAAAGGGAATGTCAACAAAACAGTCAGGTCAGTCAAACTTTATTAATATATTACAAACCAGCGTTCTAACAACTCTGTTCACTCTCAAAATGAATAAACAGCTGATTTACTCTGTTACGGTAAATCAAATGTGCAATCACAAAATAGTAACACTCAAAATAGTGCAGAACAATATCAATAACTCAACGTTGCTCAAACGTTAATGTCACACAACACAACACACAAAATAAACATTTAAAGCTCACTTTCTGAAGTTATTCCTCATCCACAAATCCCTCGAATTCTTCTTCATCAGTGTCCGAATTAAACAGTTGGGTGAATACGGCATCCAAAATGCCTGGCTCCGTCTCGTCGAAGTCATCAATGGAGTCAGTGTTGCTGCTGTTGTCCAGCAGTTCAGTGACAATTCCTGCCTTCCTGAAAGCTCGGACCACAGTTGAGACTGATATATCAGCCCAGGCATTTACGATCCACTGGCAGATAGTGGCGTATGTCGTCCGGCGCTGTCTCCCTGTCTTGGTGAATGTGTGTTCGCCTTCTGTCATCCACTGTTCCCACGCAGTTCGCAGTCTAGCTTTGAATGCCCTGTTGACACCAATATCCAGCAGCTGGAGTTCGTTTGTCAATCCACCCGGCTGCTCTATTCCCGTGTTCTACTGCGTGACTGATTGCCTCGAGTTTGAACTCTGCGTCGTAAGCATGTCTCTTAGTAGGAGGCCATTTTGGGGTCTTTACAGAAACACACAAATGGAAATGAAACTTCATATCCCAGCATGCACCGCACGCTTCTTCTTCTACGGGGGCGGCTGCTTCCGTAGAAGAAGCGCTTCTTCTACTGGTAAAAAGAAGTTTGCGGCTGTTTACCGTAGTTGCGAGACCTAAACTTTATGAAAATGAATTTTAGGTTTGTTGTGGCTCAATATTGATCCATATATAAGGCGCACCGGATTATAAGGCGCATTGTCAGCCTTTGAGAATTTTTTTTGTTTTTAGGTGCGCCTTATAGTGCGGAAAATACGGTACTTGAATTTAAGTGAATTCTAGCTATAAATATACTCCTCCCCCTTAACCCTGGCCCCGCCCCCTGACCCTCCCAAATCTCCTGAATTTGGAGGTCTCAAGGTTGGCAAGTATGTGTTGGGTATAAAGTGGGATGCAGGGGGCGGGGTTTGGGCTTTAGGATTATTGTTTATGGGGGCCCAGAATTGAAGCGCCCCCACCGAGTGGCAGTGGAACACCAGCCTGTGCGGGAGAGGCCCTCACCCTCCCAGTGGGGCCACAGGGGAGGCAGGCCCCAAATCCAGCAAACAACAAAACCCCTACAACCCCCTATCGGCACAGGAACTCTCCCTACCAGCATCAAGGTACCGCCACAAATAGATTTCGCGCTACCTGTTGAGTAATTTGGGGACAGATGACAAAATTCCCCTGCACTTTTTAAAAAAGTACTTTTCGTCCCCTGCATTTTTTTATGTCCAAAAAATGTTAAGCTATTGAATAGAGACAAGTCAAACGCTAGCGCCAGGTGAAAAAAAACACAGCCGCTCAGGCTGAAGTTTTTGTCGCTTAAGGCCGTCTATCGTGGCAAGGCTTGACAGCACGCAGCAGCTAAGCATTCATATTAGCAGTGCACCTGAATACCTCATCTTGTCAAAGCTGCACACACCAAGGGCCTGATCTATGAATGGTTTTCAAGAAAACTTGATAGCGCACACAACGCTGATCTACTAAGCTCGTGCACAGAGGATTGTGTGTGTTAAGTGAGTAAAAAAAAGAAGCACAATCTATTTAGCGTGTTTGTCTTTGTGTATATGAAGAATATATGCTGTTCACTATACTGTGAAGGAGAAGATGCAAATGTATTAACTACTCACAAGGTGATTTATCAAGACTGTACATTGTTGTGTCTGTATTCAACACAGCTGAAGTGTTCCTGCAAACTTAGTTACAAAATGGCTGTGAGAAAGGTGGTGAGACGATAGAGAAAGAGACAAACTATTCTGTTTGCGCGTGTCAACTATTCGGCACTATCAAAACTATTACAAATTCAGCAATATCATTTTATGATTAAATTGGGGATGATTAAAAAAAAATCAGTCCAGTGGTTTTGGCGTTTGCTGGTATTTTTTTTCTTTAATTGCGCATGTTTTGTTTTTTTTCCATAGAAGATATCAGGCACATGCATGTCAGACCCCTAGGGGTGCTCAAGCAAACACCCCTTTTCTCTGCATGAAAAAAGTGCCATTTCTGCTAGTCGTTTTCACTGAGGGCCACATCGCAGTATGTTTGGCCCCAGAGGGCCGCTTCTAACAGTGAATACTATTATTAAACAATTGTTTAATGCATTTTATTAGATTTTTTTTTTAAACTGAAATATAAAAAAAATATGGTAAGTTGCAATAATTTCACCTCAAAATGTAGTGTATATTAGTGTAAATGGAAAAACAGTACTGCTGTTTTTATGGTTAAAAAAGGCAGCTCAGTTGCCAGAATTTTACTGTAAAATTTACATTTGTTTTTTTACTGTACATAAAACTGCAATTTAACAGTAAAATTTTGGCACCTGAGCTGCCAATTGTTTTTTTGTTTTTTTACGCAAATAAACAATTGTAGATTTTTCGGTGTATTACTGTAATGCTAAAACGACACCACAGTTTGTTACAGTGAAAAAAGCTGTAAAAACCTCAGTAAATTTTTACAATTTTACCATTAAATCTATTGCTGCTTTCACATTGCACAATTTGACGGATAACTTGCTTTTAGTGTGTATATATATATATATATATATATATATATATATATATATATATATATATATATATATATATATATATATATATATATATATATATATATATATATATATATATATATATAGCTTTGGAAGGACAAGATCACGGGTACAAGCGGCTGAAACGAGTTTCCTCCGCCGGGTGGCAGGGCTCTCCCTTAGAGATAGGGTGAGAAGCTCTGTCAAAGTAAAGCCGCTGCTCCTCCACATCGAGAGGAGCCAGATGAGGTGGTTCGGGCATCTGGTCAGGATGCCACCCAAGCGCCTCCCTAGGGAGGTGTTTCGGGCACGTCGACCGGTAGGAGGCCACGGGGAAGACTCAGGACACGTTGGGAAGACTATCTCTCCCGGCTGGCCTGGGAACGCCTCGGGATCCCCCTGGAGGAGCTGGACGAAGTGGCTGGGGAGAGGGAAGTCTGGGCTTCTCTGCTTAGGCTGCTGCCCCCGCGACCCGACCTCGGATAAGCGGAAGAAGATGGATGTATATATATATATATATATATATATATATATATATATATATATATAAAATGTTTGAATGTTTGAAAATATTTTTTTGCATTATTTGACAATATTTAAGTTAACATAATTTGCAATTACATGGAGTACTTTTTTTTTTTTCCCTCGCAAAATAGAATACATTTAGTAAGAATAGTTACAGTACTTTATTGATGCTTTCGAGGGCCAAATAAAATGAAGTGGCGGGCCATGGGTGATGTTAGGCTTATTTTTTAAATTATTTGGTTTATTTCACTCCACAGTCAAAGTGGAGACTAGGGATGTCCGATAATATCGGGCTGCCGATATTATCGGCCGATAAATGCTTTAAAATGCGATATCGGAAATGATCTGTATCGGTTTCTAAAAGTAAAATGCATGACTTTTTAAAATGCCGCTGTGTACACGGATGTAGGGAAAAGTACAGAGCGCCAATAAACCTTAAAGGCACTTCCTTTGCGTGCCGGCCCAATCACATAATATCTACGGCTTTTCACACACACAAGTGAATGCAATGCATACTTGATCAACAGCCATACAGGTCACACTGAGGGTGGCCTTATAAACAACTTTAACACTATTACAAATATGCGCCACACTGTGAACCCACACCAAACAAGAATGACAAACACATTTCGGGAGAACATCCGCACCGTAACACAACATAAACACAACAGAACAAATACCCAGAACCCCTTGCAGCACTAACTCTTCTGGGACGCTACAATGTACACCCCCCACCCACCACCACCTCAACCCCGCCCACCTCAACCTCATGCTCTCTCAGGGAGAGCATGTCCCAAATTCCAAGCTGCTGTTTTGAGGCATGTTAAAAAAAATAATGCACTTTGTGACTTCAATAATAAATATGGCAGTGCCATGTTGCCATATTTTTCCCTAACTTGAGTTGATTTATTTTGGAAAACCTTGTTACATTGTTTAATGCATCCAGCGGGGCATCACAACAAAATTAGGCATAATAATGTGTTAATTCCACGACTTGTATATATCGGTATCGGTTGATATCAGAATCGGTAATTAAGAGTTGGACAATATCGGAATATCGGCAAAAAAAAGCCATTATCGGACATCTCTAGTGGAGACCAATTGCGCAGTCCTCGCGCACGGGAAACATTTAGGCAGTACACAAAATCCAACCTAAACTGTATTGAAAATAAACACAGCCATTTATTCTGTAATATTTTGCAATGTATCTATGAGTGACAGGCAACCAATGGTCACAACAAATAAACATCTGTCGAGACGTTTTAAGGAGAAGATGTGGTCCTCATCAACAATCGATCAAAACTGATCACTGTCAGCCATAACTACACCAAAACATGAGCAACAACACTAATATCTCGTAAACTTGGTCACTTTCTGCCGTAATCACACCAAAACTAACTATTTGTCGCAACCAGTCAGTGATGCGTTCACAGCCACAAAAACAGTCGGACAAGTCCAACACCACACATAATGTGATGCGGTTCACAGGCAGCCAATCAGTGTCATTAACAGCATGGCGTGCATGCGTGTTGCTGTTTTGCAGGTTAGTTAGCAGCAAAAACAGTTAAATGCTGCACGCTAACTTCTAAATTCGTGTACGTGCAGCCGGATCGAGTCTGCGTTGTGTATTGCGGGTGTTGCTCGGAAGACAAGGGGACTCAGTGGTTGTCTTTAGCCGAAACAGGTGGCGTATTTATTTCTGTATGAAATAAACAGGAAGTAATGCGGCAGCATTCAGACACTGCAGCACACCAGTCTCCTCTCCGCATGTCTTAACAGCAAGTGAGGACGATGACGTCACTACCGGAAGAAGATAGGACTTCAAAATAAAATGACAAATGCTCCCAAAACCATTAATTTACCATGAATTGATTAACGTGGACCCCGACTTAAACAAGTTGAAAGACTTATTCGGGTGTAACCATTTAGTGGTCAATTGTACGGAATATGTACTGTACTGTGCAATCTACTAATACAAGTTTCAATCAATCAACCAATCAAACGAACTATTTGCTGAAAAAAATTACAAAATAAAAGTGACAATGAATAACAATAGAGCAATAAAATAAAACGTGAGGGAATTTTGGTGGAATGCATAAAATATATCTTATATACCTGCTACATACACTTTACAATCAGATGTGTGCTTATTCTTGTGTCATGTTAATGTTAATGTTCATTTATAAATAGTAATCATGAAATGTGGTCACTAGATTGCATAAATGCCAATAAAAAACTGTGTAATGATACATTTTACAGACAAATCTTTGTACAATGTATTCCATGCTTGTACTAAAGCACACACATCTCATTGTGCAAAATGTGAACGTTTTTAAGGTGAACTTATTCATGTGATCTCTGAAAGGGGTCTTAAATTATTCCCCAGCAGGACCCCCACCCAGACTTTCAACATACAGCTCATGAAAAACAAGATGTTTTATTTTCATTGTCAGTAGGCCAAATCACTTAAATTAGGAAATAATATATGGATTATATTATATATTTATATATATTATATATATGTATATATATATATATTAATATAATAAAATATTTAACTTATGTCAGGTGTGGCGACAGTGTGCACATCTGATGTTGCACACATGTGCGTCACTGAATGCTCTAAGAGTTTTTGTGTTTGCTCAGAGTAGACACATGAAAAATTAGTTGGAACATTGGTGGAGACCCTTTGTCAGCGCTTATTATCCAATCCAATCGATCAGATTGGTGGATCCACCAGTAATTGATAATCTGAATAATTTGATTTCCACCAGAACCTCCAGTTTTCAGGTTAAAGGGGAACTGCCCTTTAAAAAACCAAAAAATTGCCTGTCGTTCACAATCAAGACAAATGCATTTTATTTTTAATGCATTCTAATTTGTAAATAAAAGTCTGCTCACAACACGCCAATTGGAGGTCCTCTATTCTATTCCGCCCAGTAAAATCCAATAAAATACCATTCAAAAAGTGCCAAAAATACTCCATTTATATTTGATGACTTGAATATGAACCAAGTATTAGTGATGTTATAAGCTCCAACACAGACAAACTATTTAAGCAGCGATCACCAGCTTGTGTGATTATGTTGAGATCATTGGCTGGTGAGCTGCTTTCTCGCATCAGAGCTCGTGAAAGTTTCTTCTAGATGAAAAATAATGCCCCTCACCTGGATAGTAAAAAGATGATCCAACAAGTTGGTACACTTTGACAGCCAATTTAGACCTGAAAATGGCGAGAATTATTATTATTCGCCAGGATTATGAGTCATTCTTAATCTAAACGGGAATATATGAACATCCTATTAGTCGGAATCCTAATAAAATCAGACATTGTACAGTAAGTGATCTTTTATTATGTGTGTTGGCTCTCATTTATTTACTATTTGAATGCATAAAAAAACTAAAATTGTGTGTTATTGTCTTACATAAGGATTGTGAATGATAGGCAAAGCTCCAAAATAAATGCAGTTCCCCTTTAACCGAGTAGTGTTTTGCATATTTGTGTACTCTTTTCTATGCACCGTTGCTGGGTAGCTTTTCTACGCAACAACACGGTCCTTTTGTGTTTGGGCCAACTGAAAGATGACTGGAGCTTTGCACCATTTGGATTTATTAGGTTATTTTGTAATTTAATACAGCGCTAAGAAGTTGTCGGCCAAAAAAACTTGTGTAAGTGCAAACATTTTTCACTTGTTTATAAATAGTTGATTTATATAGGCTAGTAAGGTAAAGTTTTGTACCTGACAAGTTTCGGCTATCTTGCTTCTGCAGCCTTCCTCAGAGGTGTCACGTGATGTTAGTGTGACGTCATCTGTGACGTGTTTACCTTACTAGCCTATATAAATCAACTATTTATAAATACACATTAGTAGGCTAAATGAACCTCTTTAACATATTTTTCACTCGCATCATGTGAATCTCCTGGGGGCTAAACCCCCGCCCCTTTTCTTAAAACCTAGCGTCACTTTTTGAAATTCATTTAAGAATGAAAATGACTTGTTGATTCTCCCCAAAGATGTTTTGATATCTGACGGGGCATTTATTTCAGTTCTTGAGAATGCTTCCATGTGCTCAGCACTGGCGTCAGACAAACCCTGCCGCACTAACCCTCTCCCGCTTCACACAGACAGGTAATACACATTGTTTGGTGTTTAACTAAGCACACCATTAGCGCCGCCGAAAACGATACATTGCTACTGCTGTGAAGTTTCCTAAAAAAAACAACTCAAAGCTTTGTCCAGCTGTTTACTGATATATTGTCATGTTTATTGAAGGGAGAAAAAATAAAACAGACAGTTTGTAATGACAGTTTTACTATTCTACAAATTAAACAAGTTTACTAGTTTTGTTTTACTTAATTTAAAAAAAAAAAAGCATAGGTCTTAAATGAAGCTACATTACAGCGTGAGGTATATTGTGTATACAGTCGTCCGTCCTTCATCGCTGTTAATTGGTTCAGTTTTCACCAAGTAGGAATATTTTCAGAGTCAGAGGATATAAAAAAAACAAAGTGTCCAAAGTGCAGCCCGTGGGGTAATTTTGAACCTGAGGTTGTTTTTAATGGCTCTTGCCAGATTGTAACATGAGATATGTTGTCCCCTTTAAAGGCCTACTGAAATGACATTTTTTTATTTTAACGGGGATAGCAGATCCATTCTTTGTGTCATACTTGATCATTTTGCGATATTGCCATATTTTTGCTGAAAAGATTTAATAGAGAACATCGACGATAAAGTTCGCAACTTTTGGTCGCTGATAAAAAAAGCCTTGCCTGTACCGGAAGTAGCGTGACGTCACAGGTTGAAAGGCTCCTCACATTTCCCCATTGTTTACACCAGCAGCGAGAGCGATTTGGACCGAGAAAGCGACGATTACCCCATTAATTTGAGCCAGGATGAAAGATTTGTGGATGAGGAAACGTGAGAGTGACGGACTAGAGTGCAGTGCAGAACGCATCTTTTTTCGCTCTGACCGTAACTTAGGTACAAGCTGGCTCATTGGATTCAACACTCTCTCCTTTTTCTATTGTGGATCACGTATTTGTATTTTAAACCACCTCGGATACTATATCCTCTTGAAAATGAGAGTCGAGAACGCGAAATGGACATTCACAGTGAGTTTTATCTCCACGACAATACAACGGCGAAGCACTTTAGCTACAGAGCTAACATGATAGCATTGGGCTTAACTGCAGATAGAAACAAAAGAAATAAACCCCTGACTGGAAGGATAGACAGAAAATCAACAATACTATTAAACCATGGATTTGTAACTACACGGTTAATGCTTTCCAGCCTGGCGAAGCTTAACAATGCTGTTGCTAATGACGCCATTGAAGCTAACTTAGCAACGGGACCTCACAGAGCTATGATAAAACATTAGCGCTCCACCTACGCCAGCCAGCCCTCATCTGCTCATCAACACCCGTGCTCACCTGCGTTCCAGCGATCGACGGAGCGACGAAGGACTTCACCCGATCATCGATGCGGTCGGCGGCTAGCGTCGGATAGCGCGTCTGCTATCCGAGTCAAAGTCCTCCTGGTTGTGTTGCTGCAGCCAGCCGCTAATACACCGATCCAACCTACAGCTTTCTTCTTTGCAGTCTTCATTGATCATTAAACAAATTGCAAAAGATTCACCAACACAGATGTCCAGAATACTGTGGAATTTTGCGATGAAAACCGAGCTTTTTGTATTGGATGCAATGGTGTCCGGATACTTCCGTTTCAACGATTGACATCACGCGTATACGTCATCATACATAGACGTTTTCAACCGGAAGTTTAGCAGGAAATTTAAAATTGCATTTTATAAGTTAACCCGGCCGTATTGGCATGTGTTGCAATGTTAATATTTCATCATTGATATATAAACTATCAGACTGCGTGGTCGGTAGTAGTGGGTTTCAGTAGGCCTTTAATAAACGAAAATTCTACTGCCATGTTGATAGTCGAATCAGACTATTCCGAATTGAATCATTGTATAGTCGACGAAACTAAGACAACCCTAGAAAACATCCATCCATTTTCTACCGCTTGTCCCTTTCGGGGTCGCGGGGGGTGCTGGAGCCTATCTCAGCTGCAATCGGGCGGAAGGCGCCCCCTCATCGCAGGGCCAACACAGATAGACAGACAACATTCACACACTAGGGCCAATATAGTGTTGCCAATCAACCTATCCCCAGGTGCATGTCTTTGGAGGTGGGAGGAACCCGGAGTACCCGGAGGGAACCCACGCAGTCACGGGGAGAACATGCAAACTCCACACAGAAAGATCCCGAGCCCGGGATTGAACTCAGGACCTTCGTATTGTGAGGTACACGCACTAACCCCTATGACACCATGCTGCCCCCCTAGAAAACATTTCAATATCAAATACAAAACTACTTATTTTTGAAATGTCTTGTAGAATATTACCTTATATTTTTACTTGCTTACTTATTCCTTTATTTTTACTGCAGCGATCTTGCTTTTATTGTGATTGTTATGAAAAACAGCAGGAAAGGGGGCTTAGACACTTCATTGACGACCGTACACATAAAAAATGTTTTAACTCAAATTATCCTACTCATAAAAATGTTTGTTTTCTGCTGTTTATTCAAAAATAATGTTTTCGCACAACACTTGACGAGCTCTGTGGAAATTATTGGTCCACAGTTGTCGGAAATAATGGGTATGAGCGTTCTAAATGCTGCTGTTACGGTCATTTCACCTTTGACCTCGGATTCAAGCTCCATGATTGCAGTCTGCATTTTCAGAGTCATCTGAGGAGAAAGCTTGATGTGTATTGGGAAATCTCTGAGCGCTGTAGTCTGGATCTTCCTGCACTCGCACTTTGATGTCGTTCTTCACCTGGTGGCAGAGAGACACATAAGGAGTTACAATTGCTAAACTGACACGCTTCATCCAAAACCAAGTCACTTCTTGAACCACTAAACTAAAACTGTTAATAAACCAACATCTGCATCCTCTTCTCCAGCTTTAGTAAGCTCAAAGGTAATCGTCATAGTTTCACAGCTACACTTGAAAATACATCATGTGGGAGTGGATATATTTTGTGCAAACCATTTTTCCAGCTTGGAATAATTATGCAACATAAATGTTCAGTGATTTAAAACAAACAATTGGATTTTATTTAGGATTTTTTTTCCTAACAAACTGAAACAGAATACTAGGGTAAACGGCTTATTTTATTTTACTTAATTCTATATATTATTTATATTTATTTGATCATGTATTAATAATGGTTTAGTAAACAGATACTCTATGTAAAATTCCTTGGATAATTGAGTAATCGGGTAAAACATATTTTTGTTTGGTTAAAGAGCAATTATAAAATGAGACATTTAATCATGAACGACTTAGTCAAGCCAAAATATGTTGCAGGTACACGATTTGTGCATTTTGAGGGGTTTCTGTCAACACCAAATACAAAACAGGTCAGGATTGACTGTTGCATCACGTCTCAGTGGATGACCACTTCTTCTTTGGTGGTTTTAGACCACTCTTCTGTATCAATAAAGTACATTGCCATTGTATTGTCTGTTCCTTCGCTTCAGAAACAGCACTAAATATACAAATCATAGGGGTGTCCCGATCCGATAGTTGTATCGGTCCAATATACAATAAAACAGGTATCGGATTGTTTTGGCCTGCATCTAAAAACGTCTAATATAAGAACTGCGATACATAATTGCGATCCAAACATCGCCTCTTGCTAGCTTCGCAGACAGATACCAGGTTGTTTCCATTTGAAAGATCTTTAAGAGTCTTTACTTCAAAACAATGTGAAACTGAACATACAGAAATAAAGTTAAGTCAATACAACTTACATGTGATACAAAATTAATTAGTTGTGACCTTCCAACACAAAAGAAATGCATTAAAACAAATGCACTATATCAATACTAATGTATATTGGATGCCATATACATGCTACTAATTAGCATTACAATTTTACAAGGCAATTAACACCTTCACATTTGATAATCAAAACTACAAGTAAAATACATGTTGTCTTTAAAGAGCTAATGTGTAAGAAGTACAAACCCTGTTTCCATATGAGTTGGGAAATTGTGTTAGATGTAAATATAAACGGAATACAATGATTTGCAAATCATTTTCAACCCATATTCAGTTGAATATGCTACAAAGACAACATATTTGATGTTCAAACTGATAAACTTTTTTTTTTTTGCAAATAATCATTAACTTTAGAATTTGATGCCAGCAACACATGACAAAGAAGTTGGGAAAGGTGGCAATAAATACTGATAAAGTTGAGGAATGCTCATCAAAGACTTATTTGGAACATCCCACAGGTGAACAGGCAAATTGGGAACAGGTGGGTGCCATGATTGGGTATAAAAGTAGATTCCATGAAATGCTCAGTCATTCACAAACAAGGAAGGGGCGAGGGTCACCACTTTGTCAACAAATGCGTGAGCAAATTGTTGAACAGTTTAAGAAAAACCTTTCTCAACCAGCTATTGCAAGGAATTTAGGGATTTCACCATCTACGGTCCGTAATATCATCAAAGGGTTCAGAGAATCTGGAGAAATCACTGCACGTAAGCAGCTAAGCCCGTGACCTTTGATCCCTCAGGCCGTACTGCATCAACAAGCGACATCAGTGTGTAAAGGATATCACCACATGGGCTCAGGAACACTTCAGAAACCCACTGTCAGTAACTACGGTTGGTCGCTACATCTGTAAGTGCAAGTTAAAATTATTCTATGCAAGGCGAAAACCGTTTATCAACAACACCCAGAAACGCTGTCGGCTTCGTCTAAGATGGACTGATACAAAGTGGAAAAGTGTTCAGTGGTCTGACGAGTCCACATTTCTAATTGTTTTTGGAAACTGTGGACGTCGTGTCCTCCGGACCAAAGAGGAAAAGAACCATCCGGATTGTTATAGGCGCAAAGTTGAAAAGCCAGCATGTGTGATGGTATGGGGGTGTATTAGTGCCCAAGACATGGGTAACTTACACATCTGTGAAGGCGCCATTAATGCTGAAAGGTACATACAGGTTTTGGAGCAACATATGTTGCCATCCAAGCAACGTTACCATGGACGCCCCTGCTTATTTCAGCAAGACAATGCCAAGCCACGTGTTACATCAACGTGGCTTCATAGTAAAAGACTGCGAGTACTAGACTGGCCTGCCTGTAGTCCAGACCTGTCTCCCATTGAAAATGTGTGGCGCATTATGAAGCCAAAAATACCACAACGGAGACCCCCGGACTGTTGAACAACTTAAGCTGTACATCAAGCAAGAATGGGAAAGAATTCCACCTGAGAAGCTTAAAAAATGTGTCTCCTCAGTTCCCAAACGTTTACTGAGGGTTGTTAAAAGGAAAGGCCATGTAACACAGTGGTGAACATGCCCTTTCCCAACTACTTTGGCACGTGTTGCAGCCATGAAATTCGAAGTTAATTATTATTTGCAAAAAAAAAATAAAGTTTATGAGTTTGAACATCAAATATCTTGTCTTTGTAGTGCATTCAATTGAATATGGGTTGAAAAGGATTTGCAAATCTTTGTATTCCGTTTATATTTACATCCAACATAATTTCCCAACTCATGGAAACGGGGTTTGTACAATATTTCCTGGCAAACACTTTGTAGGATATACAAAATACAAAGCCGGCACGTCAATTTAATGGTAATAAACTACCAAGAACAAACTGAAATGAATGCATATTGGAAAATGAGACTCAGAAGCAGGGCTGGTTTTTGCGATGGGCAATGTGGGCGACCACCCAGGGTGCAATCTATGTGAGAGCACACGCACAGAACAAAACAAAAACAGTTTTATAGACTACCATCGCTCATTTCCATTAGTGGCCCTTTGCTACAAGGTAAGGGCGTCAGTTTGCCGACCTGTCTCTCACAAACAGACGCGTAATATTCCTCCTTTTCCAAAGTTCGCCTCTGGTGCAGGTCTTTAAAACCTCCGCCCATCTCACCCATGTGTTAGAACTCGAGGTGGAGATAAGGCAAGGGAGGGTTCGCCCAGGGTGTAAATCTAGCTAGGACTGCCTCTGCTGTGTAGGAAAACAAAATACAACAACTGAATGGTAAATTCTAAATTATATAGCGCTTTTACTATAACTGAACGATACCCAAAGCGATTTACATTATACATCACATTCACCCATTCACACACTGATGGCGGAACCTGCCATGCGAGACGCTAAACACGACCCATCAGGAGCAAGATGAGTGAAGTGTCTTGGCCAAGGACACAGTGGTTGTGACTAGAATGGTGGAAGTTCGATACCAACCAGGAACCCTGAAGAGACTGGCATGCCATTCTACCATCTGGGCCACGCCATCCCATATTCAGTACACTCAAGAGTCCGCTCAAGCACTTCTATCCAGCAGTAGATCCCACGTGATCACAACAACATACCACTTGATCAAACCTTTTCTAACATTCCACACTATTATGTATTATTTTCGTCGATATCGTATCGTAACAATAACTGTATCGACCAATTGTCAAGGCTGCTATATCGGTATTATATCGTAAGTGAAAATGTTCTGTACACCTACCATATTGTAACACATTTTAACAAATCATATTTTTTTGCAATTTTAAAGTCTCTAACTATTATCATTACACTAATGCATACTTTAACTGTAAAATTACGTTCTGACCCTTAAATAGGTTCGTGAATTTGCGATGTACAAAACCCAAAACCAGTAAAGTTGGCATGTTGTGTAAATCGTAAATAAAAACAGAATACAACGATTTGCAAATCCTTTTGAAATTCTATTCAATTGAATGAACTGCAAAGACAACATACTTAATGTTGGAACTGAGAAACACTTTTTTTTGCAAATCTTTAACTTAGAATTTAATGGCAGCAACACATTGCAAAAAAGTTGGCACAGCGACATGTTCACCACTGTGTTACATGGCCTTTCCTTTTAACAACACTCAGTAAACGTTTGGGAACTGACAAGAGCAATTTTTGAAACTTTTCAGGTGGAATTCTTTCCCATTCT
Organism: Entelurus aequoreus; assembly: GCF_033978785.1. Lineage (NCBI taxonomy): Eukaryota > Metazoa > Chordata > Actinopteri > Syngnathiformes > Syngnathidae > Entelurus > Entelurus aequoreus. Next base: position 50,499,872 of record NC_084738.1, on the reverse strand, counting down.
TGCTTGATGTACAGCTTAAGTTGTTCAAAAAGTATTTTAGGCTTCATAATGCGTCACACATTTTCAATGGGAGACAGGTCTGGACTACAGGCAGGCCAGTCTAGTACCCACACTCTTTTACTATGAAGCCACGCTGTTGTAACACGTGCAGAATGTGGCTTGGCATTGTCTTGCTGAAATAAGCAGGGGTGTCCATGAAAAATACGTTGCTTGGATGGCAACATATGTTGCTCTAAAACCTGTATGTACCTTTCAGCATTAATGGTGCCTTCACAGATGTGTAAGTTGCCCATGCCTTGGGCACTAATACACCGCCATACCATCACAGATGCTGGCTTTTGAACTTTGCGCCTATAACTTTGCGGAGGACACGACATCCACAGTTTCCAAAAACAATTTGAAATGTGGACTCGTCAGCCCACAGAACACTTTTCCACTTTGCATCAGTCCATCTTAGGTGAGCTCAGGCCCAGCAAAGCCGGCGGCGTTTCTGGGTGTTGTTGATAATTGGCTTTCGCTTTGCATAGTAGAGTTTAACTTGCACTTACAGATGTAGCGACAAACTGTAGTTACTGACGGTGTTTTTCTGAAGTGTTCCTGAGCCGATGTGGTGATATCCTTTACACACTGATGTTGGTTTTTGACGCAGTACCACATGAGGAATCGAAGGTCACAGGCATTCAATGTTGGTTATTTCCAGATTCTTTTAACCTTTTGATGATATTACGGACTGTAAATGGTGAAATCCCTAAATTTCTTGCAATAGCCCGTTGAGAAATGTTGTACTTAAACTGTTGGACGATTTGCTCACGCATTTGTTCCCAAAGTGGTGACCCTCGCCCCATCTTTGTTTGTGAATGACTGAGCATTTAATAGAAGCTGATTTTTATACCCAATTATGGCACCCACCTGTTCTCAATTAGCCTGTTCACCTGTGGGATGTTCCAAATAAGTGTTTGATGAGCATTACTCAACTTTCTCAGTCTTTTTTGCCACTTGTGCCAGCTTTTTTGAAACATGTTACAGACATCAAATTAAGCTAATATTTGCAAGAAATAAAGTTTACCAGTTCGAACGTTAAAAGTTTCTTGTCTTTGCAGTCTATTCAATTGAATATACTGTAAGTTGAAAAGGATTTGCAAATCATTGAATTCTGTTTTATTTACGATTTACACAACTGCCAACTTCACTGGTTTTGTATGTCTCTTACACCCAGGCTACAAGCTATGTTGTTAACAGTTTTAGCTAGTGCGGGTAACTTATCTTCGACCACTAGCTAACAGTAAGTAACATTGTGCTTTTTTCCCCCTTAAATCTGATCAGAGATGCTGAATGTCTTTTTACTTGCCGTATCATAAGTGAAAACGTTGTATCGGGACACCCTAACATTCATAGCTTTACACACTGTCAGAAATGATAGAAATACAAATTTAACCATGAAGGATGGTAAAATTTCCTTTAGAAGGCAGCAACAACAAGGAGGCTGAAGAGCTGCAAGTTGCACACTCCTGGTGAGGAAAAGACCTACACTGCCACCCTCAGATGAAGAGAAACTGGTAGGATGGCCAGGAACCACCAAAAATGTCTGCAAAGTGGTGAGACAATAAAATAAATTGTCAGCGTGCCGACTGCCAACACGCGTAAATCTGGGCCCAAAAATAAGGAACGTTTCGCCCCGTAATGCCAAGATGTTTTTAAATCTCGGCTTGAAACTAGAGATGTCCGATATTATCGGCCGATAAATGCTTTAAAATGTAGTATCGGAAATTATCGGTATCAACCTCCCGATATTCCTGGGAGACTCCCGAATTTCAGTGCCCCTCCCGAAAATCTCCCGGGGCAACCATTCTCCCGATTTCCACCCGGACAACATTATTCGAGGCGTGCCTTAAAGGCACTGCCTTTAGCGTTCTCTACAACCTGTCGTCACGTCCGCTTTTCCTCCATACAAACAGCGTGGTGGCCCAATCACATAATATGTGCGGCTTCTACACACACACACACACACACACACAAGTGAATGCAAGGCATAATTGATCAACAGCCATACAGGTCACACTGAGGGTAGCCGTATAAACAACTTTAACACTGTTACAAATATGTGCCACACTGTGAACCCACACCAAACAAGAATGACAAACACATTTCGGGAGAACATCCGCACCGTAACACAACATAAACACAACAGAACAAATAACCAGAACCCCTTGCAGCACTAACTCTTCCGGTACGCTACAATATACACCCCCGCTACCACCAAACCCCGCCCCTCCCAACCCCCATCTCCCGAATTCGGAGGTCTCAAGGTTGGCAAGTATGCTCTGGTATACTCTGGACTGAAGCTGTGTGCCTTCATTGTTTTTGTAGCTGTTGTTTTGAGGCATGTTTAAAAAAAATTAAAAATAATGCACTTTGTGAAAGTCAAAGTATAGTATTTCCCATAGTTGTAGTGGGTATTAGGATTATCTCAGGGAGAGCATGTCCCAAATTCTAAGATGCTGTTTTGAGGCATGTTAAAAAAAATAATGCACTCTGTGACTTCAATAATAAATATGGCAGTGCCATGTTGGCACTTTTTTCCATAACTGGAGTTGAAGTTGTTCTCTTATTTTGGAAAACCTTGTTTTTGATTGATTGATTGATTGAAACTTGTATTAGTAGATTGCACAGTACAGTACCTATTCCGTACAATTGACCACTAAATGGTAACACCCGAATAAGTTTTTTAACTTGTTTAAGTCGGGGTCCACGTTAATCAATTCATGGTACAGTTACATTGTTTAATGCATCCAGCGGGGCATCACAACAAAATTAGGCATAATAATGTGTTAATTTCACGACTGTATATATCCGTATCGGTTGATATCCGAATCGGTAATTAAGAGTTGGACAATATCGGAATATCGGTAAAAAAGCCATTATCGGACATCTCTACTTAAAACCCACTTATAATTTCTGGGCTTAAACTCTGCGCAAGTCGTGTGATCCTCTATGTCTGTTATTGCTTTTCTTTTTATTTTATTGATTTCATTTGACTTAGTTTAAGATTTCAAATTATATATTGTTTATATATCATGGTGTAGCACTTTGGAAACAGTTTTTGTAAAATGTGTATCATACAGTAAATAAAGTGGATTTATTGGATCAACAGTCCTTACATCTTCTTGTTGTTCTGAGTATAAAAACAGTTTTACATAACGTGACAAGCCTGTGTCAACTTCTGCCCACAAGTGTTTCTTATCTTTCCTATCTTATCGCACACAATAGACAATTATCCGTCAGTTGTTGAAAACGCAGCTTCTATTTTTGGGTTGCAGCTAGCGCATGTTCGATTCCCACTAAGTGACTGTGAATGTGAATGGATGTCAGTGTGCTGTGTTTTACAAGTGTCAGTCTCGATATGTGTGCTGAGCAAGTGACCAATCCAGGATGTAGTCAGCCTTCCATCAAAAGTCAACTAGGATAGCCTTGAACTCCCTATGATAAGCGGTACAGAAAATGGATAGAAGGACTAACAACTACAGTTGTTACCCGAATTAAAATGATGCCAAAAGATGCTAAGGAATTGTGCACTCGGGATCATGCACGACGCTGCTACTGTAATTGAATTAACCATGGTGGATATTTCTTTACAAATATATTTTACAGTATAGACAACATTTATATTTGGCTATGTGATTACCCAAACAAGTACTCTCTGCATAACATTAGCTAAATATCGTATTGTGTATGAATTCTTTTTCAAGGCCTAATTTTGGTCAAAATCGAATATATATGCATTTTAAATTGTATTTTCAATATCAGTGAAATAATAAATATTAAATGACAATAAAAACAATATACTGTCCTTCTTAGCTCCTTGACACTTTGATGCATACTTCATTGAATACCATTATCTTAACTTTACTGTTGCGTTTACACAGATGTAAACAAAAAGAAAAAAGATTAGCTTTAACGTTTACACTGGTGTTTTTGACACAGGGCCAAAGACTGCAAAAAAAACAAAACATGGCATAGCTTTCAAGTGAGGGGTGTGTCATGCCTGTGTTGCATATGCTTCCTGTAGCTCTGGCCTCTGCAGCTCCCCCTGCAGGCTGTTTGTGGCAGTGACCGGCAAAGCTCCAACAGAGCCAGCTGCTCGACACACTGCATCTGACAAGGAGAGGTGGGGTCCTTCACGCTCTGTCATCTGATGAGGTAAGACACAGAATACAGGTGAACCACAACAGCAGTTCTCAGGTTTTTTTGCAGGAATTGAAATACCGGTCTATCTCTGGTCTATAGCTGCTACTTTTACCCCCAGACTTTAAATTCTGTGTTTTATACAATGCTGCGCCTAATTTATTGATTTTTCCGGGGTCACGAACCTAACGCAGCCAAGAAATCAACCTCGTCACATGGGACCAATGAAATTGTTTGCAATAAATCAAACGCACTATGCACTCACGACAGTCAAAAGTGATTGACCCAGCCATAGAAAAAGGAAACAGCATTGTATTAAAAAAGACTTGAGGGTGTAAACACTGCCAAAGATGCATCAACAAAGTATTGAGCAAAAATTCTGAATAAATGTAGATAATTTGCCAAAATTATCTACATTTCTACAATCGGGCGGAAGGCGGGAATAAGCGGTAGAAAAATGGATGGATGGATCTACATTTCTGGTTTTTCTGTCAAGATGGGGTGCTGAGTGTAAATTGATTAAAGAGTGAACAATTTAAAGGGGTCTGAATACTTTCCATATGTGCACTCGGGATCATAGAAAAAAATCGTTATATAACCCCTTTAAACACAAACAACGTACCAAAATTAACCGAAACCGTGGTCCGAAAACTGAGGTTCGGACCGTACTGTGGGTTCCCTGTACCTTTGCACCCCTAATGTGCCCTAGGTGTTGCACAGACTATTCAACTTTAAAAGCCACTATTAAAGTTTTTTTAAACATTGACTTGTTGCTAAAAGGTGATTTTGGCAGTAAAAAATATTTTCTTTTGCACTGATGTGGGAGTAGCAGCCACCCTGGGATGCCATAGAGTGCATTGTTTGAGAAGTACTGCACTACACTGTCAGTGACTGAGTCTAGATAATGTTTGGTTGTATGAGAAAAGTTGTGTGTTATAAGACTCACCTTCCTCCTCTTTGCGGGCATGCCGTGGAGGTAGGCATCAGACAACGCAGGCTGAGCATTAATCTTCCTCTGAGACAACGTGTCGTGCCTGATAATAGGAACCCACTCCTGCGACAAATACTCTAATCATTGACATGTTTGTGCTTAAACATGTATGTTTGTTAAATATCCAGGA